>NC_084602.1:38355768-38415768 GCF_033807715.1 Cololabis saira
GGGAGGAAGGGAGAAAAGAAGGAAGGGAGGAAAGAAGGAAGGAAGGAAGGAAAGAAGGAAGGAAGGGAGGAAAGAAGGAAGGAAAGAAGGAAGGAAGGAAGGAAGGAAGGAAAGAAGGAAGGAAGGGAGGAAAGAAGGAAGGAAGGAAGGAAGGAAGGAAGGAAGGAAGGAGGAAGAAGGAGGAAGAGGGAGAAGAGGAGAAAGAGGAGGAAGGAAGGAAGGGAGGGAGGGAGGAAGGAAGGAAGGGAGGGAGGGAGGAAGGAAGGGAGAAAAGAAGGAAGGGAGGAAAGAAGGAAGGAAGGAAGGAAGGAAGGAAGGAAAGAAGGAAGGAAGGGAGGAAAGAAGGAAGGAAAGAAGGAAGGAAGGAAGGAAGGAAAGAAGGAAGGGAGGAAAGAAGGAAGGAAGGAAGGAAGGAAGGAAGGAAGGAAGGAAGGGAGGAAAGAAGGAAGGAAGGAAGGAAGGAAGGAAAAAAAGAAGGAAGGGAAAAAAGAAGGAAGGAAGGAAGGAAGGGAGGAAAGAAGGAAGGAAGGAAGGAAGGAAGGAAGGAAGGAAGGGAGAAAAGAAGGGAGGAAGGAAGGAAGGGAGGGAGGAAGGGAGGAAGGAAGGAAGGGAAAAAAGAAGGAAGGAAAGAAGGGAGGAAAGAAGGAAGGGAGGGAAAAAAGGAATAAAGGAAAGGAGAAAACAAGGAAAGAATGTACGAGGGGAGAAAATAAGGAAGGAAGGGAGGAAAGAAAGAAGGAAAGGAGTAAAGAAGGAATGAAGGAAGGAAGGAAGGAAGGAAGGGAGAAAAGAGAAAGGGAGAAGGAAGGAAGGAAGGAAGGAAGGAGAGAGCAGGAGGAAAGAAGGAAGGAAGGAAGGAAGGAAGGAAGGAAGGAAGGAAGGAAGGAAGAAAATAAATAAAGCAAGGGAGAAAAGAAGGAAGGAAGGAAGGAAGGAAGGAAGGAAGGAAGGAAGGAAGGAAGGAAGGAGAGAGCAGGAGTAAAGAAGGAAGGAAGGAAGGAAGGAAGGAAGGAAGGAAGGAAGGAAGGAAGGGAGAAAAGAGCAAGGGAGAAGGAAGGAAGGAAGGAAGGAAGGAAGGGAGAAAAGAGCAAGGGAGAAGGAAGGAAGGAAGGAAGGAAGGAAGGAAGGAAGGAAGGAAGGAAGGAAGGAAGGAAGGAAGGAAGGAAGGAAGGAAGGAAGGAAGGAAGGAAGGAAGGAAGGAAGGAACAGGAGAATTAGGTCATTTTGACCCAAACACAGCGTACAAGGGTTAAAAAACACGAGCTGCCAAAGAACCTCCTTGTGTCAACACGTCAAACTGAAACATCCTTCCAGGGTGGAACCAGATAAGATCCGACAGGACGACGAGTTGAAGTTTTTCAGGCCAGTCGGGGGACAAGGGAAGGTATTTCTCATCAGTAATGACGTAGTTCAACAGCTACTGAGCGTAATTTATCTCCCAAGTTGCACCTGTGTAATAACTCAAGGCCCCAATAATAAAAACGAGGGCATAGTCCCGCCTCTAAAACCAGCTGCTATGAAAAGACGTGCTCACAACTAGTGATGCACCGAATGTTCGGAAACCGAAATTGTTCGGCCGAAAATGGCAAAAAAACACTTTCGGTGTTCGGTGGAATAAGTGGGGAAAAAAAAACGAACAATTAATAACGGCATGTTTAGATGACGCAAAAGAAGTGGATAAAACAAAATTAAAAAAAAAAAGAAAATCAATCCCTTTCCAATATTAATACTTTTATGGGAAAGGGATTGATTTTCTTTTTCTTTATTTTATTTTATCCACTTCTTTTGCACTTTTTTTACAATGCACTTTAATGCACTACATTTTTTTTGTTTTCAAGGCCTAAAGGCCTATGTTACAGTTTTTCAGCAGTCAGTTATAGGCCTAATTAATTTATTTTAAGTTTTTTTATTTAAGTTTTAAGTTAAGTTTGGAATACTTAAAAATGCGGGGAAATTAAACAATGTTCAGTTGTTCATGTTCAATAAATATTTCTACCTTGCAATTTTGTAAAAGATTTTTTTCTTTGAAAAGCATGCCTAAAGCACATTTATTTGATTTATCCAATGGTGAAAAAATTGGCAAAATAAATGGAAAAACTGTGAAGAACCATGTTCGGTATGTTATTCGGTATTCGGCCAAGTGTTTATTATTATTTTCGGTTTCGGTTTCGGCCACAAATTTTCATTTCGGTGCATCACTACTCACAACCGAGCCAAATCTCCTCTCTCTGCCACGTATCACAAACCTTCAGTTAGAAAATCACGTCAACGTCTGGCCACAGCGTGAAGTAAACGTGCTGACTGAGGAGAGGACGTACCTTCTTGCTGAAGCCTTGCCTCTTCTGCCGGCTGCCGACGGAGTAAAGTGCAGGGATGAGTTCGGAGGGGCAGTCTGCAAAATACTCACAGCAGGTGACGGGGGACTCGTGGATGGCCAGCGGGTACGGGTTTCTCAAATATGGGGTACCTGGAATGACAAACAGCATGTAGCACAGGGGTCTTCAACTAGATTAGCAGGGGGCCACATCTGCAAAAGGACTGTATGGACAATTTGGGGGTTTTCAAAATGTGTTTTGCACTCAAACACGAAGATTTATGTGTCTATAATACATTTGTGCTCAGGAATGAGCAGGAGAATATATCTGTCTAGTTTACATAATAATTATGTATTAATTGTCTCCAGATTTAGTCATTATGAATGTTAAATATAATATTCAGATAAAGAAATATTATTTTAAATGCAAGTTCATTTTGAAACCATGCATTGTACAAACGTAATGAAGTTGATATTTACCTACTTTTAATAAAACACGCCATAATGACAAAGCACCACTTTCCACCAAGATTTCCTTATTTGAATATTATATTAAGCATTGGGCACAAGCATTAAAGTCCATAGTAGCCAGTTTGGTGTTATAAATAAGCAACCAAAATATTAACCATAAGCTCCTTTTTTTATGACACATCTGTGCACTGTATCAGCAAAACAAAACAATCGCATGAAATTATAGGAGGCTTAGAAATCCATCTGAAATTCAAAGTCCTCATTTAGAGATTCAAATGAAATAAATTTCAGGCCAATCCTAGAAGCCTAATGATGTTAACAAGTCCTCTATAAACGGGGGTTAATAATAAATAATGTGACAAACATTATCACTGTGCAACACTGGCAGAAAATCTGAAGTAAAAAACATCTCCAGCAGAGATTAACATGTACAAACACTGTCCAATCAATCATTAATCAACTGAAAAGGCTAAAAGCATCTTAAACTTTTATTAATTAACAAAATGCGATATGTAAGCCATGTTAGTTTCGCTTTACCGGCCGGAAGTGACGTCCGATCACTACTTTCCCCCCCTTTTTTCTTTGTTTTGTTTTACTCATTGGTCGCTCAGTGTTCTTTGATGAAAATGTTCTTTTGGAAGGTATAATTTGCCTTGTTTTTTTGTAAATTCAATGACAAAATTACCCCCCCCCCCCCCCCCCCCCCCCCCCCTTTTTTTGAAATATGACCAGCGGCCAAATAAAAGCTCCTGGCTGGCCGTAAGTGGCCCGTGGGCCGCCAGTTGAATATCCCTGATCTAGCATGTCTCGTCTGTTACCGTGACGATCATCATACTCGCTTGGGAAGTGAGTATTAACTAGGGGTGTAACAATATGTCGTGCCGCGGAATTTCGCGATACAAAAACGACACGATACGTGTCGTGGAGGTGACAAAATGTAGCACGATATTGAGTTATTAATATTAATATATTGTGTTTACTAGTAACACCGCGGACGAAAATCTTACTACGCTGAGAAGAAACTAGTACCGTTTTGCGGTCCCGATCACGGGACTCTTGGGGGTTTTGAACTTTTACTTCTAAGGTGAGCATGAATCAATCTTTTTTATGATGTAAAGATTGTGTCGTCCCCAAAGGTGTGAGGATGAAACGATAACGGGGTTCACCTTACGGCCTGAGGCTGGAGCAGGTGAAGCTCTTAGGTCTGGCACAAGATCAATAACAGTCATGTTGCATTTTGAGTTTGGGACTTTTCATAGTTTATTTATTTACTTTTATTTATGCATTTAATTTTAGTTGTTAAATTTCTGGAAAAGAAAAAAGTCAAGTCAAACATGAGAGAAACTATTCAGTTTGTGGTAAAATATTTGTACTTGTCTGAAAGTGAAGATGCATAATGCAAACCTGACATTTACTTTTAGTTCAGTTTGTGGAAAATGTTTGGCCTGGCTTTCTCTTTAAAACTTAAACAGTTATAAAGCATTACAAACTGTAACAATAGGGCAAACACACAGTATTGTTTTGTATTTTGTGTCTTTCAAATAAAATACAATTTTTTCCAGTCATATGTTCCTCATTCAAGGTTGTTAAAAAAATACTGCTATAATATCGTATCGTATCGTTATCGTATCATGAGATTAGTGTTTCCTCCCCTACTTTTTAACCATTATGTCACATCTCTATTCACAGCAGCCCACTGAACATTTCTTAGGATCAGCATTCCCAGACTTGATGGAAGGTTGGAGGAAAATATTTGAGGTCCATTTGTACTCAGAAGTCTGAGTTTTAGAGGTTCGAGTCTTAAGTTTTTAAACCTGAATGCTCCTTCAAGTCAGAACTGGGTTGTTAAAAGGTTGTTAAAAAATAATGCTATAATATCGTATCATTCGTTATCGTGAGATTAGTGTATCGTTACACCCCTAGTATTAACGGGGGATGAGAAGAAGGTATATAGGACTGTCTCAGAAAATTTGAATATTGTGATAAAGTTCTTTATTTTCTGTAATGCAATTAAAAAAACAAAAATGTCATACATTCTGGATTCATTACAAATCAACTGAAATATTGCAAGCCTTTTATTATTTTAATATTGCTGATTATGGTTTACAGTTTAAGATTAAGATTCCCAGAATATTCAAATTTTTTGAGATAGGATATTTTAGTTTTTATTAAACTGTAAACCATGATCAGCAATATTAAAATAATAAAAGGCTTGCAATATTTTAGTTGATTTGTAATGAATCCAGAATGTATGACATTTTTGTTTTTGTAATTGCATTACAGAAAATCACAATATTTAAATTTTCTGAGACAGTCCTGTACATACATGAACAACTGTGAGACAGTGAGATGAATAATTACCCGATCTGTCCGAGGTCTATTACGACTAAGTCCTTCTCCAGGAGAACCACCACAGCGTACGGCTCCTGAAAGTCTGTCAGGCATGAAAATAAAATAATAAAACACTGATAAAGTGGATCATGGCTTCACAGAGCGAGTTGCTCTGACTCTCGGAGTGGACTCTCACCGTTGGGATACGGAGTTTCACACAGCACCAGGAAGTCCACGATGGGGTAGTCCATCTCCAGGACGGCGGTGCTCTTCCCATGCATGACAGTGAGGCAGGCTCTCCTCCCCACCGTGTCGTAGGACATCCCCCCCGACAGGACCATGAAGGGGTCCCTGGGACCAGAAAACACGCACACATTAAAGTAAAGCTGGAAACTACGAGGTCCAATCACCGCTAACTGGGTGACGAGGGACACCAGCTTCGTCTGGAGGATATTTGGCCCCGTTTCTAAGCGCAGGGGGGGGGGCGTTTTAATCAAAATGACAACTATATAAATCCTTGTCCTCAAATATCTGAGGGAAGAAATGTTGGGAATAACTGGAGCAGTTCCAGGGAATATTTTCCTTTCAATAAAAATGTTTTCCAGGAAAGTTTTGTCCCTTTTCTTTGTGACCTTGACACAAGTCTGATTAACATGTAGCCTGAGGCAAAAAGGAGAATAAAATACTAATACTACTACTACTACTACTACAACTACTACTTATAATAATCATGATAATA
This sequence comes from Cololabis saira, assembly GCF_033807715.1. Lineage (NCBI taxonomy): Eukaryota > Metazoa > Chordata > Actinopteri > Beloniformes > Belonidae > Cololabis > Cololabis saira. Next base: position 38,361,624 of record NC_084602.1, read on the forward strand.
ATAATATTATTATTAAAACTATTATCATTATTATAGTATAATAATACTAATTATAAAAACAATAATAGTAATGACAATAATAATAATAATAATAATAATAATAATAATAATAATAATAATAATATTATGACAACTATTACTATTATAATTATAATAGTTTTAATAATAATTATAAAAACAATAATAGTAATGATAATAATAATCATTATTATAATAACAATAATAATAATGATGATGATAATAATAATCATGACGATCATAATAATAAATAACAATGATTATAATAATGATAATATTAATAACTATAAAACTAATAATAATGATGATAATCATGACGATAATAATATTAATAACAATTATAATAATGATGATGAAATAACAATAACGGTAATAATGACAACAATGATAAAAACAATAAAAATAATAAAGATAATAATAACAATGATGATAATAACAATAAAGATAATAATAATTATAATAGTTGTAATAATAATTATAAAAACAATAATAGTAATGATAATAATAATCATTATTATAATAACAATAATAATAATGATGATAACAATAATCATGACGATGATAATAAAAAATAACAACGATAATAATAATGATAATATTAATAACTATAAAACGGATAATAATGATGATAATCATGACGATAATAATAATATTAATAACAATTATAATAATGATGATAATAATAATGATGAAATAACAATAACCATAATAACAATGATAAAAACAATAAAGAGATAATAATAAAGATAACAATAAAAATAACAACGATAATAATAATGATAATATTAATAACTATAAAACGGATAATAATGATGATAATCATGACGATATAAAATAATATTAATAACAATTATAACAATGATATAACAATCATAATAATGATGATAATAATAATGATGAAATAACAATAACCATAATAACAATGATAAAAACAATAAAGAGATAATAATAAAGATAATAATAAAAATAATAACGATAATAATAATGATGATACTACTAATAATATTAATAATAATGATAATCATGACTATAATAATACTAATAATAATAATTTTCCAGGAAGGGAAATCCTTGGAAACGATGGAAACAAGACGAAGCCGAGCGCTCAGAACTGATGAGGCTTCCGTCCACATAAAGATGCTGTCAACACGTTGGGTTGCAGTGCAACAACAGGAAAGGACACTTTAGGGACAGGACGTGGATTCAGACGCGAGCAAGTAAAGACACAGGATGGGCGGGACCCGGCGAGACCCGGCGAGCGCCACACTTACCCGGCCCTCGTGGTTTTGTACTCCACCTTCAGGATGGGCTTGCACGGCTCGGGCTTCTTTCCATCCTTGGGCTGCTTTCCTGTCGGGTCAGAGAGCAGACGGTTGGACTTCTAGGATTGAAGGGAGCTGCAGGCCTGCGCTTGTTTTTGCTCCACGGCTCCTACCGTGCGGCGTGATGGTCTGCGCGGGCTTGGCGGGGTTTCGTACGTGCCATGTGGTCAAAGTGCCGTCCGAGTGGCTGCAGACGAAGTGTTTCCCCTCGTGGTGCCAAGCGACCGAGTGGATCGCCTGAGAGACACAGCAGCGGCGCCAGGTTACGTCACGCACTCAGACTCAAATAGTTCTCATCTGGATGGAAACATCTGAAGCTTCATGCCTGATCAGTCTAGGCCAGGGGTCAGCAACCCAAAATGTTTTAGAGCCATATTGGACCAAAAACGCAAAAAACAAATATGTCTGGAGCCGCAAAAAAAGAAAAGTCTTGTATAAGCCTTAGAATGAAGGCAACACATGCTGAATGTTTCTATATTAGTTATAACTGGGGGAAGATTTTTGCACTTTATGCACTTCGAGAAAAAAGTCGAAATGTCGAGTTAAAGCAGAACAATGTAACTTTCAGCTTTTGTTGAGTTTGGCGTCTCCTTTGGACAAAAGCGGTAGTGCTTTACCAGTAGTGTGGCAGGGTTCCTACCATGCTCCTCAAAGTTACATAGTGCCAGTGAAGGAGATACAGACCCCTCAGACCATGACAGAGGTTCATTAAACCTGTTGGAAGTTGATGTTCCATCACAATGACTCTGGAAATATTAGATTAAGGTGGAAAAGTTACGTAGTGTCGCTTTAAAAGTCGAAATGTCGAGATTAATGTTGAAGTACAATCTCGAGAAAAAAGTCGAAATGTCGAGAAAAAGTTGAAATGTTGAGAAAAAAGTTTAAATGTCGAGGAAATAGTCAAAGTTTCGTGAAAAAAGTCGAAATGTTGAGATTAAAAAAGAAGGAAAAAAGGGAAAAAAAAGAAGAAAAGGGAAAAAAAGAAGAAAAAAAAGGAAAAAAAAGGTCAAACATTTTTGAAAAAGCTCCAGGAGCCACTAGGGCGGCGCTAAAGAGCGGCATGCGGCTCTAGAGCCGCGGGTTGCCAACCCCCGGTCTAGGCCCAGGGGTGTCAAATGTGCGGTCCGAGAGAGATTTTCATGCGGCCCCGCGAGAAGTTTCCAACGCAAAAAAACAAAATGTTAATTTACTAAAAAAGAAGGCATAAATAATTGCCATGAATCTCAGCATATCCGATAATATATTTCTTCTACAAATCCATCGTTATTCCACAAATAGAGCAGTTTTCAACATTTTTTTAGTTTTCTAGAATGCATTTGCCGATTATATTTCTTTGTAGACGGTCGTTTATTTTTATTAACTGACTACTATTATATATTTTCACAGGAAAAATATCACTGCTAAAAAAGATGATAGAAGATATTTATTCTGAGAATTTCAGTTTTGAATACGAGGATAGTGACAAAGTAAAACAGTTAAAAAAGAAGTGCTGACTTTTTCGGCACACTGGCGTAAATATCCGCACCAATTTTTAAAAATAAATACACTTAATTGTACTGGAACAATCTCTAAATCACAAAGAAACACTCTCGGATGTAATAAGAAAGATTTTGCTTTTAATTAAATTTCCTATAAAAAAGCGAAATATAAAAAAAACATACTTGTTTCTGTTTATCTTTGTAAAATGATATTAAAAGTATCTTACATAATTTGAAAAAAAAAAACGAGAAATTTCAAGAAAAGATCCTGAAGAAATATATTTTACATAATTAGAGTGTAAACAAAGTGCATATTTCCTTTAAAATTAACTAAACTGATATTGGATTAGATAACAATAGTAAAAAAATAAAGAATTAGGAAGAAAAAAAAATTCGCACCATTTTTGTTATTTTGAGCGTGCGGCCCGCGAGAAAAAAATTGGTCAAATCCGGCCCGCCAAGCAAAATGAGTTTGACACCCCTGGTTTAGGCATCTCTGAAACAGTCTAGAACGGTAGCATTTACCACACTGATAGCAAGACGTAGAATATTGTTGGGGTGGAAATCCACAAAGCCTCCTTCTATTGCCTTATGGCTAGGATATTATGGATTTCTTAAAATTGGAAAAAATTAAGTTTACAATTAGAGGTTCATTAGAAAGGTTCTTCTCGAGCTGGCAACCATTTATTACTTACAGGACTGTCTCAGAAAATTTGAGCTTAAGAAAACTCAAATATCCTACCTCAAAAAATTAGAATATTCTGGGAATCTTAATCTTAAACTGTAAACCATAATCCGCAATATTGAAATAATAAAAAGGCTTGCAATATTTCAATTGATTTGTAATGAATCCAGAATGTATGACATTTTTGTTTTTTTAATTGCATTACAGAAAATAAAGAACTTTATCACAATATTCTAATTTTCTGAGACAGTCCTGTATTTTGAAAATTTGAAGGACTGAGCTGATGTCTTTGTTTTTCATTGTTTGTTGTTTTTCTATCCCTAAGAATAGTAACAGCCTAATTACTAATACATTGGTATATAACTCTGATATATGACAACACTCCCACTCAAGTGTTTACTAGTATAACTTGTGACTACTACTGGAATTCCTAATCATTGATCTAAGAACTAATTATTAATCTCTAGATAACCCATTTCTTTTTCATTTTATTTTCTTATTTAAGTTTACATTCATTGCACTACTACCGCTACTTTTTTGTTATGTCACTATATTACTATCTTTTTATTTTAATTTATTTATTATTTTTTTAATTTTTATAATTATTATTATTTATTCTATTTTTATTTTTTTTATATTCCCAAGGAAAAATGAATGACGATAACTGTGGGGGGAGTACGGACCAGGCAGGAGAAAAATAAAAATAATATTTTAGAGGAGGAAGATTTTTTTTTCATTATGCACTTCAAGAAAAAAGTCGAAATGTCAAGAAAAAAGTCGAAAGGTCGAGATTAATGTTGAAGTAGAATTTCGAGAAAAAAGTAAAAATGTCGAGAAAAAAGTAAATATTTCATGAATAAAGTCGAAATGTTGAGAAAAAAGTCGAAATGTTGAGAAAAAAGTCAATATTTCGTGAATAAAGTCAATATATAATAAAAACATGCATATTAGGTTAATTGGTGATTATAAATTGTCCGTAGGTGTGAGTGTGGTTGTGAGCATGGTTTGTGTGTCTATATGTGGCCCTGTGATGGACTGGTGACCTGTCCAGGGTGTAACCCCTGCCTCTCACCTAAAATAAGCTGGGATAGGCTCCAGCAGACCCCCGTGACCCCGCAAGGGATAAAGCGGGTAAGATAATGAATGAATGAATAAAGTCAATATTTCGAGAAAAAAGTCGAAATGTCGAGAAAAAAGTCAAAATGTCGAGAAAAAAGTCAAAATTTCGTCAATAAAGTTGAAGTGTGGAGAAAAAAGGCGAAATTTCGACTTTTTTTCTCAAAGTGCACAATAAAAAAATTTTTCCACTCTCAATTTTTTTTACTTTTGCATGGCCCTAATACTCTTCCGTAGGGGAGGGATGGGGAGGGGGAGGAAAAAAAAAAAGAAAAAGGTATGTTCATCTGTTTTGCTCTGTATTGTGGAAACAGTCTGCCAATAAAAACACATATAAAAAAAAAGAGATGCCTGATCAACAGCTTCTGCAGGTTTGATCCCCAGAACTGAACCGCTGAACCTGATCCTGGGACCTCGGTAGGAAAACCCTGAACGGACCAGTTTCCTGGGAGAAAACAGCGTCTCACCTCGTCGTGGTTGTAGCGGTAGTCGGCTTTTTTGCACTTCAAGTCCCACAGCACCACAACTCCGCACTCGAACCCAATCAGAAGCTGAAAAAACAAAGAAGAGCGGCACATCTCAGTTCAGTCCGGACTTAAAGCAGCGGCCCGGATCTGACTTAGGCCACGTTTCCACGTAGCCGGGTATTTACAAAAACAGATATTTCCCCCTCTAGGTTTTGAAAAATACCCTCGTTTACACGAACCTGCATAAATATCTGTTAAGGTGCTATGAGCAGCCAAACCTACAGGGGGCAGTGTAACAAGAAGATAAAGTCATGCTAGCCAATCAGAATCCTGGAAAAAAACATCAACAAATGACACGAGTAACTTCCAGTTACTTCCAAGATGAACGAGAGTCTTTGGTTTGGAGTGACAGAGAAGTGAAGTTACTTTTAAGTGTGACTTTAGAATATAAAACAGGTAAAATACAAGAAAATATTGACAGTGGCCAAACAAATTGTAAACACAGGTCTCACTCATGACGCTGCAAAAACTCAAAATCTTACCAGGAATATTTGTCTTATTTCTAGTTAAAATGTCTAATTTTTAGTCAAAAAATCATCATCAGAGTCATTACCAGATAAATAACTTGTTATTTGACAATTTTCACCTGTTTCAAGTAAATTTTCACTTTTTTCCAGTGAAGAGTCTTGTTTTAAGTGTAATGAGATTTTTTTGACTAAAAATGAAACATTTTAACTAGAAATAAGACAAATATTCTTGTTAAGATTTTGAGTTTTTGCAGTGTGGTGACGTTTCTGTCTCGTAATGTGGAGTTCTGAAGCCTAAATGTCTGTTTCTCTCTGTTTACAAGCAAACGAGAAGACGGAGTTTTTGCAAATCTCCACTTTGGCCGGAGTTTTCAGAAATGATGGTTTTTGGAGACTTTGAGCTTCGTTTTCGTGTAAACGAACGGCCAAAACACATGAAAATGCCACCGTTTTTGCTACGTGTAAACAGGGCCTTATTCTGCCAAAAAACTATTTCATGTAGCTGAAATTACAAGAGAAACAGGCGAGATTTAGAGGCTTCTGGGTAGTCTGAAGCACGTTTGACTTGATAACTGGGACACATTCATCAAAATATCACAGAACAACGATCACAGAGAAGAATTTCTGTGACAATAATCACACGTTTGGCTTCTTTTAAAATAAAATGTACAAAAAACCCACTAAACGTGGCCAAATCCCTCAGCAGGGAGGGGTTAGACTGGGACGCCGCCTGCAGCTCTGCAGCAGCAGACTTCACAAAACGTTTGAGCAGAAACAATAAACACAGTCTGTCTGGTGTTTTTGGACAGCTGTTAATACGTCCGGATAAAAGCATCCGAGTACCGTTAGGAAACAGTCTTTAATGACCGGAAAAAAACCTGCTAAAAACTTTTATATGAGAAAATTATTTGGCTTCTTTATTGAACTCTTCTTCCTCCAGAACTTGTTTTTTTGCTACCAGATTAAAACATGTGAGTGGTGTAAACTTCCTTAACCCTTGTGCTCTCTTTGGGTCAAAATGACAATTCTTCTATCCTTCTTTCCTCCTGCCATGCTCTCTCCTTCCTTCTTCCTTTCCTCTTTTCCTCCCTTTTTACACTCCTTTACTCATTTTTCTTCCTACCTCCCTTCTGTCATTCGTTCCTTTATTACCTTCTTTGCTTTTCCTTCCTTCTTTCCTTATTTTATCCATTCCTTCCTTCTTCCTTCCCTTCTTTCTTTCCTTTCTTTCCTTTTCTCCCTTCCTTCCTTCCTTCCTTCCTTCCTTCCTTCCTTCCTTCCTTCCTTCCTTCCTTCCTTCCTTCCTTCCTTCCTTCCTTCCTTCCTTCTTTCCTTCCCTTCAATCTTTTCTCCCTTCCTTCCTCCCTTTCCTACTTCTTTCCTCCCTTTCCTACTTCCTTCCTTCTTTTCTCCTTTCTTCCTTACTTCCTTCTTTCCATCTTTTCTCCCTTCTTTCCTCCCTTTCCTACTTCCTTCCTTCTTTCCTACCTTTCTTCCTTACTTCCTTCTTTCCTTCCCTTCCATCTTTTCTCCCTTCCTTACTCCCTTTCCTACTTCCTTCCTTCCTTCCTTCCTTCCTTCCTTCCTTCCTTCCTTCCTTCCTTCCTTCCTTCCTTCCTTCCTTCCTTCCTTCCTTCCTTCCTTCCTTCCTTCCTTCCTTTCCTACTTCCTTCCTTCTTTTCTCCTTTCTCCCTTCTTTCCTTCCTTCCATCTTTTCTCCCTTCTTTCCTCCCTTTCCTACTTCCTTCCTTCCTTCCTTCCTTCCTTCCTTCCTTCCTTCCTTTCCTACTTCCTTCCTTCTTTTCTCCTTTCTCCCTTCTTTCCTTCCTTCCATCTTTTCTCCCTTCTTTCCTCCCTTTCCTACTTCCTTCCTTCCTTCCTTCCTTCCTTCCTTCCTTCCTTCCTTCCTTCCTTCCTTCCTTCCTTCCTTCCTTCCTTCCTTCCTTCCTTCCTTCCTTCCTTCCTTCCTTCCTTCCTTCCTTCCTTCCTTCCTTCCTTCCTTCCTTCCTTCCTCCCTTTCCTACTTCCTTCCTTCTTTTCTCCTTTCTCCCTTCCTTCCTTCCTTCCTTCCTTCTTTCCTCCCTTCACCCTCCCTTGACACAAAGACAGCACAAAGGTTAAACTGAACTGGAAGTTTTTCTCAGGTCAGAATTTGACAAACGTTCAAGCTTTTCAGGTTTCAACGTGAGAATCAAGCGATCTGTAAACGAGGGGCCGACAGAGCAACAGGGAGGGGAAAAGCAACGCCTGCCCCGGTTCAGCCCGTCTTTTCAACCAGACCTGGAGCTCCCATCACGACTCCGACTCAGACATGAAGCCTGAAGAAACACGTCTGGTTATGTTGGTACTGCTTCAGTGTGCTCGTGGACGAGCGTTTCTTTTCTATATTGCAGCTAAACTTTGTCAATACCAGCAAGCAGAGCTCTCTAACGTACGACGGAGTATTAGGGCCAAACTAAGACAAAAAAAAAGGAAATTACGAGAAAAAAGTCATAATATAATGAGAATAAAGTCGTAAAATTACGAGAATAAAGTCGTAATATTATGAGAATAAAGTCGTCATATTATGAGAATAAAGTCGTAATATTATGAGAATAAAGTCGTAATAAAGTCGTAACATTACAAGAATAAAGTCGTAATATTACGAGAATAAAGTCGTAATATTACGAGAATAAAGTCGTCATATTATGAGAATAAAGTCGTAATTTTATGAGAATAAAGTCGTAATATCACGAGAATAAAGTTGTAATTTATGAGAATAAAGTCGTAATATTACGAGAATAAAGTCGTAACATTACGAAAATAAAGTCGTAACATTACGAAAATAAAGTCGTAACATTACGAGAATAAAGTCGTAATATTATGAGAATAAAGTCGTAATATTACGAGAATAAAGTCGTAATTTTATGAGAATAAAGTCGTAATTTATGAGAATAAAGTCGTAATATTACGAGAATAAAGTCGTAATATTACGAAAATAAAGTCGTAACATTACGAAAATAAAGTCGTAATTTATGAGAATAAAGTCGTAATTTATGAGAATGAAGTCGTAATTTATGAGAATGAAGTCGTAATTTATGAGAATAAAGTCGTAATATTACGAGAATAAAGTCGTAATATTACGAGAATAAAGTCGTAATATTATGAGAATAAAGTCGTAACATTACGAGAATAAAGTCGTAATATTATGAGAATAAAGTCGTAATTTATGAGAATAAAGTCGTAATATTATGAGAATATAATGTATGAGAACTCTAACAGGAAGAGCATCTTCACCCTGTGTTAAAATGAGGAATATTGAGTATTTTGTAAAGTTATATTTATATATTTATAATATATTTAATATTCCGACTTTATTCTCGTTATATCATGACTTTATTCTCGTAATATCATGACTTTATCCTCGTAATTTTACGACTTTATTCTCATATTATTATGACTTTATTCGCGTAATTTCCATTTTTTTTTGTCTTAGTTTGGCCCTAATACTCCGTCGTACTAACGAACCCGCCCGCGGTTCTGACAGCAGTCCGAACTAAACAAAACCGATTACTGCAGGAAAACTGGTGCAGAAAACTAGTTAAAACTGTTTCCTTGCCGCTGTTTTTGATAAGAAAGGTTCAGTATATCAGCATCCGTGTGACAATGATTTCTTTTAGAAAGACAGAAGAGTGGAGCTTGAAGCTTAAACTTAATCCATGTAATCCCCTCGTCCCAGACTAAAGCACCAGTCCCTGGAGGTTACACCCCCCCCCCGAAGGACAACAGCTCCGTCACATGACATGATACACTCATCAAAACACCTCAAAGCTCCACAGGAGCTGAAAAACCAAAGGAAAAGCTGCAGCTCCGTTAATTAGAACTCGAGTCTCCACGTTCAAGCCCCGAAATTATGCATTTTCCCATAATTTCAAGCAGAATGATACCAGTCAAACAATAATATTTAAAGTGTCTTTCAAGTGCATTTTTGCAGCAATATTGCTGCAGAACAAAGAAAATGCTGCATTTAGTCTGGGCTACCTCTCCCATCAGACAATCTAGCAACAGAAAATAAAACATAGCAACAAAAATAAATATAACCATAAATATACAAGACTGTCTCAGAAAATTACAATATTGTGATAAAGTCCTTTATTTTCTGTAATGCAAAAATCTCATACATTCTGGATTCATTACAAATCAACTGAAATATTGCAAGCCTTTTATTATTTGAATATTGCTGATTATGGTTTACAGCTTAAGAAAACTCAAATATCCTATCTCAAAAAATTTGAATATTCTGGGAATCTTAATCTTAAACTGTAAGCCATAATCAGCAATATTAAAATAATAAAAGGCTTGCAATATTTCAGTTGATTTGTAATGAATCCAGAATGTATGACATTTTTGCATTACAGAAAATAAAGAACTTTATCACAATATTCTAATTTTCTGAGACAGTCCTGTAAACTTGCTGGCGTGGTTGTGCTGGAACCACTTCCGAATATCCATCGTTACTTTGTTAACGGAGCAGCAGAGAGCAGCGTCTTGCTGGTGCAGGTGAGTGACGGACACTGAAGGCTGATTTATGGTTCCGCGTTGCACCAACGCAGAGCTTACGGCGTAGGATATGCGGCGACGCGAATGTACGGTGCGCGTCGCCGCGTACCCTACGCCGTCGATTTAACGTGGAACCATAAATCAGCCTTTACGCATTTGTCAGTTTTCTTTTCGTCTTTTCAACTGAGCATGCAAACACATAAACTGAGGGTGCAATGCTTATGCACCCTTGTAGAACCGGCCTGCTGCAGACTGAAGCATTCTGGGCCGTCGATGCCACCGGAACCAAGACGCCTCTTCACTTTTACGTTAAAAACAAAAACCAATGCCTCTTTCACACGTTCATTTTCTAAAAATGTTCTGTAGAAAGTACAAATCCTCAGCATCCTGAGTGGTAAGTAGGGTCGCCACCTTTCACAAATAGAAATAAGGGACACCCCAATTTCAGCAGCGCAGGCGCCAAAAAAAGGGACATCCCCAAAATTTCTAAACTGCATAGAAATGTATTTATTTTATATGAAACAAAATGCTTTGATTTAAAGTTTAAAGTGCTTTAATAGCATTGAACTTGCATGACTGTACAGACAGACAACCATAAAGAAACTGAAATATCCTCCTATGCTACGTTTAGGACTGTCTCAGAAAATTAGAATATTGTGATAAAGTCCTTTATTTTCTGTAATGCAAAAATGTCATACATTCTGGATTCATTACAAATCAACTGAAGTATTGCAAGCCTTTTATTATTTTAATATTGCTGATCATGATTTACAGCTTAAGAAAACTCAAATATCCTATCTTAAAAAATTTGATTCTGGGAATCTTAATCTTAAACTGTATTACAGAAAATAAAGAACTTTATCACAATATTCTAATTTTCTGAGACAGTCCTGTATGTCCACATCAGCCAAGATGTAGAATATACCTACAGGTGAAGAATATGGTGTAAAAGTTAATTTATTTCAATAATTCAACTTAAAAGGTGAAACTAATACATTACAGTCTCATTACATGCAAAGCTAAATATGTTAATCCTTTATTTGTTATAATTTTGATGATTGAATTGTTTATTGATTTCATAAAATATTCTAATATTTTGAGATTTTTTATTTGGGGTTTTCATAAACTGAGACATAATCACCAAAATCATAACAAATAAAGGCTTGAAATATCTCACTTTGAATGTAGTGGGAAATAATATATTTGCTTCACCTTTAGTTGAATTTACTACGAATTAAGTTTTGCAATATTCAAATTTTCAGACCTTCATCTGTATATTATGACATTAATAAATAAGACTATAATATATGTCCGTATTGGTTCAATACGGAACGCAACTTTTAATTCCCAATTACTTAAAGATTCCGTATTTTAAGGGACGGGTGGCGAGCCTAGCGGTAAGTGATCCATGAAGGATAAACATGTCACGTGGGGTGGGCGGGGGCCTTACCTTCCCCTCATCCATGGGGTTGTCACTGATGTGCACCACCGGCCCCGGGTGCGTCTTGGTGGACCTGAGACGGAGGACACACAACACAGCATTTTAAGGCGACGGGAGGAAGGAAAAGAAAAGAGAAATGAGATTCTGTCTGCCGTGCACAAAGATCATGGCAGCGCCACAGAAAGGAACGTGTGACAGAGAGAGAGAGAAGGGTCTGGGAGAGATCGCGTGTGGAGACAGGATCACCGTGGCAACGGAGCAAGGGCCACGCAGGAAGTGGAGGTCTGGCCTGCACGAAGCGCTGCTGAGACTAATGATCTCACTGCTGCTGATGACTCAGTTCAGACGGAGATGTCGCAGTGGCTGAGAGGCAGAGACCTCGGGATGAACCGTAACCTGCACCGTAATCAGTACTGGAGTTTAGGGGGGATAAGGGGAGATTGGCACCCCCCCCTGAAATAAAAACGGTCCAAATCATCCCCCTGTAAAACTGTCATCCCTCCTTTCCATCCCTTATGTCATTTCATCAATGAATGTGGTTTTACTGCTATTTCAACATTTAGAGTCATCACCAGAAAAATAACACCAGAAAAATAACTTATTTGACAATTTTCACCTGTTTCAAGTAAATATTCACTTGAAATAAGTAGAAAAATCTGCCAGTGGGACAAGATTTATCTTCTCATTACAAGCAAAACAATTTTGTTCCACTGGCAGATTTTTCTACTTATTTCAAGTGAAAATCTACTTGAAACAGGTGAAAATTGTTGTTTTTTCCAGTGATGAGTCTTGTTTTAAGTGTAATGAGATTTTTTTACTAAAATGAGACATTTTAACTAGAAATAAGACAAATATTCTTGTTAAGATTGTGAGTCAGGTGAAAATTGTTGTTTTTTGTGATCGATTTCACTAGTTATTATACACTGCAAAAACTCAAAATCTTAACAAGAATATTTGTCTTATTTCTAGTTAGAATTTAATTTTTAGTCAAAAAAAATCTCATTACACTTAAGACAAGACTCAAAAACCAACATTTTCAAGTAGATTTTCACTTAAAATAAGTGGAAAAATCTGCCAGTGGAACAATATTTTTTTGCTTGTAATGAGAAAATAAATCTTGTTCCACTGGCAGATTTTTATTATTTCAAGTGAAGATTTACTTGAAACAGGTGAAAATGGTCAAATAACAAGTTATTTTTCCAGTGATGAGTCTTGTTTTAAGTGTAATGGGATTTTTTACTTAAATGAGACATTTGAACAAGAAATAAGACAAATATTCTTGTTAAGATTGTGAGTTTTTGCAGTGATCCATTTTACTTATCCTGTGAAGGACAGAGTCATATTGATAAGTTCAGAAAAGTGTTTTTTATTGTTGTGTTTTGATGTATTTGATGTAAGTCCAGTGGATATTTAAAGCTTACAGAAGGCTGCATTTAACTGCTGCTATGTCATTCCTGCAGTATTTCTGCAGGTGTTTTGGTCACTGCTATTATTTGTAATATATTATATTATTTGTAATCAGCAAAAATTATCTGTCCCCATATGATCAAATCCACCATCCCCCCTGATTTCTTTTTACAACTCCAGTACTGACTGTAACGCACCTCGCCACACGGCGAGCAGACGCTTCCGCTTAAAAGGTGCAACTCCTGCAATAAAGCCGTGCAGCCGGAGCTTCGGCTCCCAGCTGCCGTTTCTGGGCGTTTCTGCCTCCAGGAGGGTGAAACGCAGTTTAACAAGATGAACTTTGAGCTGTTTTGAGTCATCGGAGTTGTACGTTCATTTGATCTTATTGATAATCCTGCAGCACGAAAGAAAAAACCTGGATGAGAGGATGGGAGGCGTGTCTGATGGGCTGCTGGTTTCAAAAACGCATCCTACACGAGGAGATCAGCTGAAGAAACTTCAGCAACCCGACAACGCAAAACCCGACTCAGCAGTTTTTCCGACCAAGCTGAAGTTCCCGTAGACCAGCGGTCGGCAACCCAAAATGTTGAAAGAGCCATATTGGACCAAAAACACAAAAAACAAATATGTCTGGAGCCGCAAAAAATGAAAAGCCTTAGTAGAAAGCAACAAATGCTGCATGTATCGATATTAGTTATAACTGGGGGAAGATTTTTTTTTTCATTATGCATTTCGAGAAAATAGTCGAAATGTCGAGAAAAAAGTCAAAATGTCGAGAAAAAAGTCGAAATGCCGAGAAAAAAAGTTGAAATGTCGAGTAAAAAGTTGAAAATGTCGAGAAAAAAATCGAAATGTTGAGAAAAAAAGTCATAATTTCGAGAAAAGTCAAAATGTTGAGATTGAAAAGGAAAGGAAAAAAGAAGAAAAAAGAAGAAAAAAAAGAAAAAAGAAGAAAAAAAGGAAAAAAAAAGGTCAAACATTTGTGAAAAAGCTCCAGGAGCCACTAGGGCGGCGCTAAAGAGCCGACCCCTGCCGTAGACCTTCATCACAGCGTTTAACTTCCTGTTACATTAGTCTCTCTGAAGGCGACTGACGGCCTTCTGCACATCCATTCATCAACACGGGTTGTTTCCACGTCTTTCCATGAATTCCATCACCGAATAGCTCATATATTCATATTTAATCTGATCTTTGTGTCACCTCCAGTTTCAGAGGAAGAATGAAGGTAAAACAAAAAACCCTGAGATGCAGTCATGAATAAACAAACTACATCAGTCTGCAGAATCCTTCCAGGAAACCTGTGACATGCTCGTTGTGCAAGGCTGCGGTTTCCAGACCACAAGAGCCAACCCGAGTTCACGGCCCTGGACGACCAGCGGTCGCCACTAAAACGCCTCTAAAACGGCTCTATGTTCAATAGTTAATCTGATGTCATAACAGGGCGTCTACAGGTTTGACCGAGGTAAATTTAAGACTTTTTAATACCATTTTCAAACAAAATTTAAGATTTAATGTTTATTTTAATTTTTTTATTTATTTATTTTTTATGTTTATTTATATATCTTTGTATGTTTTTATTTTTTTTTTAAATTTTTTTAACTTTATTGTCTTTATTTTTATCTCTGAATGGTACGATAATTTAGTTGTATGGATGGGGCTCCGTTAGAGCAAGACATGTGGGGGTTATAGGTGTTTATCATATTTACTATGTTAATTCTAATTCTCTTGTATGTAATTATTCTGTGAAAATTGAAAAAAAAACTATAAAAAGACCTTGAATAAAAAAATGTAAGATTTAAGTCACTTAAATTTAAGAAACATTTAGAAATGTAATGTAAGAAACATTTACATATAGGTCACATAAGAAATCCAGCGCTGAGGTCAAGGTTGCCAGATCTGACAGGTTCCAGCCCAGACGCGACGTAAAACCCGCCGAAACAATGGAAAACCAGCTCAAATCATAGATTCTCTATGTTAAAACCATCAATTATTAAATGCATAATAGATTTCAAGCTTCACAACATCACTAAATAGCCCAGAAAAAGTTCAGGCTCCAAACAAATCAATTAAATTGAGTAGATTAAAGCAAATAAAATATCAGCAAGTTTGTTATGCACGTTTGTACTTTTCTCTGCCATAATGGAAACTTGTTTGTTCATAATTTCTCCTAAATATTTGGTAAAAACCAGGAAAAGCAGCCCGAATATATATTTTTCAGCCCAATTGGGCTGAAACTCGCCCAATCTGGCAACACAGATTTAGAACCTCTGCAGGAGATTGTCCTCAAAACGATGAAATAAACATTTTAATGATGACTGGATACATTCCCTTTAAGATGAAGACCCTTGGACTGAGATTTAAGAAAAATTAAAGACATTTAAAGGACCCGCAGCCGCCCTGATCTAAAAATGCTCAGTATTGCTTTAAAAAGATAAATAAACACTGCCTGTACTGGTGAACTCTGCTTGGATCCACTTCAGCTGCCAGTCACCCCCCCCAGAGAAGCTTTTTATTTAGCTCACTTGTAAACAAACTACTTGGAAAGATCAACTTGTCCTGGTCAAAGTTCCTGCAGCTCAGTCGGGTTTTTCCTCTTTAAAGCAGCACAACGTAACTTTCAGCTTTTGTTGAGTTTGGCGGCTCCTTTGGACCAAAGCGGTAGTGCTTTACCAGAAAGAACTACATTTCCCATGAGCACCAGCGCGTACTGCCGGAAAACTCCTGTCCCCGTCGCTGCATTTGTTTTGATAGTGAATGAAATAAGACGGGACAGACTTTCAAAACTACTTTTCTGTTTTCAGCGGTCTTTGCAGGATGGATAGTGAAGAGGTAATGTATCTATTTTTGGCTAAACAATATAATATGACGATGTGAAAATCACTAAGTTCAACTTGGTTTTATTAGTGAGGTCACACCCGCCCCCCCGTCCTGTTTCAGCCAGATAATGTGCCCCAAATTAGAAACGTTTTTTAGAGGAACTTTTTTTTTTTTACCTTTATTTATCCAGATAAAAACCCATTGAGGTCAAGACCTCTTTTCCAAGGGTGACCTGGCCAAGGAAGGCAGCAGCACACGTCCAAACACAAAAAACAGCAATCACGTAATAAACATTAAAATGAGAGTGCAAACTGTTAGCGAATAAAGTGCAATAGTGGTGACTTCAATAATATGTAAAAAACAACTTTAGAAATAATTTTAAATTTAAGAACACGGGCACATGTAGTTTAAAAACACAGGCACTGCTGAAAGGATTCCCGTTGTCGTTTTTTCAGAAGTGAGCGAAAGGCTTCAAAAGAAACAAGTTCAGGCATTTTCAGTTCATTTTGTAAGGTATTCCACGCAGACGGTGCAGAGAAACTAAAAGCTTTTTTTCCCCGAGTTAGTCCGAACACGAGGAACAGCCAGGTGCAAAGTGTCATTCGACCTTAAAGCATAACTGCTTTTAGTTCTCTGAAGAAATGAACATAAATAAACAGGAACCAAGCCAAGAAGAGCCTTATTCGTCATAAATTAGTAGTCCAACATACTTACTGACAAAATAAAAAAATACTTTATCACCTGTGAATAACTGAATGCCCATTCCTTATATTTTGCAGATCAGCCCTGCACAATTTTACAGTTCTCAGGAAAAATACTAGAACCCAAGACGAATCCCCTGTATGTGAAAACATTCTAATTCAGATTCTTATTGAACGTAGAACTCTACATTTACATTTGTATCATAACAATTCTGTCTCTCTTGTCGGACATCCCTCCTCGTCTTTCAGCTCACGCCAGCGAGTGAATTTTTTAAATTTATTTATTTATTTTTAATTAATTTTTTTGTCCGGGTATTTAGCTTGTTACTCTCCCGCTTTCTTTTTTCTCCTCCTCCGATAAAACTTTTATTTTCTTGGGTGTTTCCGCTGCTTGGGCCATGACACCAGCTTCTGCTGAGCTCTGAGCTCCACGCCCCGCCCAGCTTTGGTCTCCACTACGAATGGGGAAGGAGGGGGAAGTGACGTATGCCGTAAAGCAGTCAAAGCCGTAAAAATGTGTCGTTTTTTAGTGTGGCAGGGTTCCTACCATGCTCCTCAAAGTTACATAGTGCCAGTGAAGGCGATACAGACCCCTCAGACCATGACAGAGGTTCATTAAACCTGCTGGAAGTTGATGTTCACAATGATGATGATGAAATATTAGATTAAGGTAGAAAAGTTACATAGTGCTGCTTTAAACAATTCGATGTGTAACTCATTGTGATGTTCACGGTGGGTGTTGACGCCGGGGCGGGGGGCGACACACCAGATCAAGATCAAGGCTCTTCCTATCCGAGCGGATTTGTTAAACCGGGCAGCAGAAAAACCTCCGGAGGTCTCGGCAGCTCGGCCCGGCCCGGCCGCCCCCTCCGGGCCGCCGTCGTTCCTCCGCCTGCGGCAGATTCCTGCAACCAAGACGACGGGCAAACAGCCGGCGAGGAGACGGAGGACGAGACTCACAGTTAGGACTGCAACGATTCGTCGACGTTGTCGTCAAAAAACGATAATCAAAATTGTCGACAATGAATTCCATTGTCGACAATTGTCGCCAGACGTGTTTTTCCAACGGAGTGAAGCGTCTCACTTCAATACAATCTCTGACGAGAGTCGCGCAGCACGATAGCGTCTCAGCAGCTGCAGCAGGGCTCCAGACTAACTTTTTTCACTAGGAGCACAGTAGCCCCTAACTGAAAATTTTTAGGGGCACAATCAGAAATTTTAAGTTCTAGTTACGTTTTAAGTTAGAGTTTTGGCAGTGTTCAAAATAAAATTATAAGACCTGCTGTATTGGAGAACTTTTTTTTTTTTTTTTTTTTACCGGGTGAAGGCTGATTTATGGTTCCGCGTTACAACAACGCAGAGCCGCCGCCGTAGGCTACGGCGGCGGCTCTGCGTCGATTTAAGGCGGAACCATAATTCAGGCGGGGAACATATCGGAGAACAACCAGAAGAATATAGAGTGGATTAAAAATAAAAGTTAAGCACTGAGCTACATGTGTCTCCCGTCTGGGCCATTGCAGACTCATTGCCTGAGCATGTTACTAAAACCAAACATACCCACCGCCTCTTTTATGTGCGCGCCGCGGCGGCAGAGCGTTGTGTCGCATTAAATGTGGTCCGGGCGTAATACCTGCTTTGAGCTGGTGAAATTAAACGAAAAAAAGAAATAAATAAATAGATCCCCCAACTCATTCCCTTTCACACTCATTGGCCTGCAAATATGGGGGTTCATTGAGGCACCCCTTCCACGTTTAACGTGTAAAAAAAAAAAAAAAAAAAAAACACTGGCAAATTTACTGGTCGCACGTGTGCGAGTGGACATGAAATTCAGTCGCACATACTCAAATTTTGGTCGCAAAATGCGAGCATTTGGTCGCAGTCTGGAGCCCTGTGCAGGTAATAAAACTTCAAAGGTTTGGGAGCATTTTAGCCTCGATACGGTGAATAAAAAGATACTTGCAAGGTTTGCAAAGCCAACGTTGCTTTTCACGGGAGCACGTCGGTAATGCATTTGAAGAGAAAGCACGTTGGAGTGTTGAACGAAACGGACTCGCCTTGGTAAGATATTAGGCCTATTTTCATTTGTTAAATTAATTTGTTTAATTCGTTAACTTTGTTTATTTCATGTTATTTATTAGTATTATTTGAGCCACTCACAGCTACTCTCGTTGCTATAACCTCAATCATAACTGATGCGCGAAAGGCGAAACTAGCTTGTGTGATGATGACAATGATGGATTTGCATCTAACTTTCAGTCAGGTGCCTATGAACTGTCAATTATCCATCAAACTCCACAATGATCATGTTAACATTAAATCAGATAGATTTGTCTGGACATTTCTCTTGCCGGACGGGAGAAGACACTAAATAAATGCATCTCTATTATCGTGCGGGCATGAATTCTCAAGAGTTTTGCAGGTGCAGGATGAAGAAAACAGTCCCGCTATATCAGGGCTCTAGTACCATCTTTCTTGTGTTTATTAGCATTTGCCACAAAATTAAAGCAACTTCATACTAAATAAAAAAAAAGAATGACTAACTATCCGATTAGTCGACTAATCGTTTCCATAGTCGGTGACTAGTCGACTATTAAAATAGTGGTTAGTTGCAGCCGTACTCACAGTTCGATGGCTTTGTTCCACATGATGACGTAGCCTGAGAGGGTGAAGGACTCCACGTTGACGATGTGGATGTTTCCTCGCTCCGTGCCGATGTACAGCCATTTGCTCTGGAAGGGCAGGTGGCAGTATGTGATTCTGCAAGAGACGGGGACGCGTGTGTCAGTTCATTATCTCAGAGGACGCCCACCTTTTAATCACGCTGGACGGAGCGGTGAATGAGCAGGGTTTAATTACCGAGGCCTTGCTCTGTGGCACACTAATGAACCAGGCTATTCATAGCCCGGGGGGGACGGGGGACGGGGGACGGGGGGACACAATTACAGCATCAGACTGACCCGGAATGGTCCTGTCCCGTCAGGACGTCCACATCGTCTGAGCTGTTCGAGGGTCACGGTTCAGTAAATGTAGTAATATTGGCCAAATTAAAAAGGCTCCGTTCTTCTTATTTGACATGAAGGGGACGTGTCGTTGTGTCTTAAAAAAAGGCCCCTTTTAAATGTTTACAGTCAGTAAATGCATCAAAATATAGTTCATATTAATGCTTTTATTTGTTTGTGGCCATTTAAAACATAATTCGGTGCTGATGTTCTTTACTGGTTCGAATCCCGCTCTGTCCCAGTTTGCTGTCGTAGTGTCCTTGGGCAAGACACCTTACCCACCTTGCCCCGTGTGAATGTGTATGAATGTGTATGAATTAGGGCTGTGCGATTAATCGATTTTAAATCTAAATCGGATTTATTAATCAAGACAATGTTAAAAAAAGGAAAATCGGAAAATGGATTTTCCTTTTTTGCAGCTGCATTACAGACAGAGCTCGTCTAGTCATCTTTGTTTGGTCAAGAAAATTGTAAATGTTGTCACTTTACTAAACTCAAGGAGGATTTACAGTATCTTTCAATTGCACTTCATTCCCAATAGGGATTTTTTTTTGCTATTTTTCTTTAAAAATAAAGATAAAATATTTGAAACAATTTATTCCATTGTCTTTTGTAGTTTTACCAAAAAAATCGAAATCGAAAATCGGGTTTTCAGAGAAAAAAAAAAATCGGGATTTTATTTTTGTCCAAAATCGCCCAGCCCTAGTATGAATGTTTGTGGTGGTCGGAGGGGCCGTTAGGCGCGATATGGCAGCCACGCTTCTGTCAGTCTGCCCCAGGGCAGCTGTGGCTACAAACGTAGCTTACCACCACCAGTGAGGATGTGAATGAATGAATAATGATCTCTGTAAAGCGCTCTGGGTGCCTTGAAGGGCGCTATATAAATCCAAGTCATTATTATTATTATTATTATTATTATTACTACGAGTCCAGAACAGTCTGAGAGGAGAGAACAGGGGACATTTTTGGCATGATACCTAAACAGCAGCACTCTGCTGGTGACGCAGCAGCCGCTGCGTCTTCTCACGCTTTTATTGTGAAATATGCAGCTGAGATGACAATCTGTCGCTTTCAAAATAAAAGCACTAAACGCCAGAGGTGGAAAAAGTACAAAAATATTGTACTTAAGTAAAAGTACAAATTTTCTGCTTGAAAATTACTTAAGTAAAAGTAAAAAGTACCCATTAAGAAAATTACTTAAGTAAAAGTACAAAAGTACCTCAAATGAAATATAATAAAGTACCAAAAGTACATGGTGTAAAATTTACTTATGTACAAAAGTAAAAAGTACAAAGTACAAAGTACAAAATTCAAAGTACAAAATTATTTTCAAAAGGATTGCAAAGAAATGAAGAATCCAAGAATTTGCTTACAACTCTAAATAATGGTGATATTATTCTGACCCCTTTAGCGTTTGTTTCCATTAACCCATTTTAATTTCGTCGGCTTGAGCGTCGGCTGCCGCTCAAGGCTGATTTATGGTTCCGCGTTACACCAACGCAGAGCCTACGGCGTGAGGTACGCGGCGACACGCACCGTACGGTGCGCTTCGCCGCGTACCCTACGCCGTACCTTACGGCGTAGGTTCTGCGTCGATTTAACGCGGACCGATAATTCAGGCTTCAGTCTTCATCGGTACTCGACGCGACGGCGGTTCCTCAGGCCTTTCCGGCCCGCCTCTGCGGCGCAACTCTCCCGGGAGCTGCGGCTCCTTCTCGGGGAGGCCGAGTCTCCCCGTCTGCCCCAGGTGTCTCGTCACGGACCCGCCGCCGGGCAATCACGGGCAATTTACTCGCCCCCCTTCCTTCCCGTCCGCCTTAAATCGACGCACAACTACGCCGTAGGCTACGGCGTAGGGTGTGCGTCGCCGCGTACCCTACGCCGTAGCTCTGCGCTGTGTAACGCGGAACCATAAATCAGCCCCCGCTGTGCTTTTCTCATGGCTTTAATTTGTAGCGAGTAACGACGTGTCCAATTTTAAATGTAGCGGATTAAAAGTACGATTTTTTCCTTGAAAATGTAACGAAGTAAAAGTAAAAGTACAGAAAAATTAAAGTATCAATAAAAGTACAAATTCTCAAAAATCTTACTTAAGTACAATAACGAAGTACTTGTACTTCGTTACTTTACACCACTGCTAAACGCCCACAGACCCGTGTCTGTCCAGGTCTGTCTAGGTTTGAATGTCCAGCTCTGCGTGTCCAGGTTCGAGTTTCCTGGGGCCTCATTTATAAAAGAGTGTGCAGGATTCATACTAAAAGTGCACGTAAACCCAAAAGCCGAAAATGGCGGGCGCAAAAAAAAATCCGGATTTATAAAACCGTGTGCACGCAATGTTCGCTTTACAAATCAGTCCAGCTGGAAGGTTGCGCAGCTGAATCCGCCTCATATCCCGCCCTCTACACGCCCACTTTCTACCATAAATGGGCAATGCAAAGTAGTATTTGCATATGAATGAGCCTGATGAGCATGCGCAGCACCACCTGCAGCCTGTTTGGCGTCAGAATGAATGAACGTGTGGAGCCACCGTGCCACTAAATTTCACGGAGACTGAGATCAAGATGTTGTGGATGAGGTGGAGGACAGGAAAACCACATTATTTGGTGGTCACAGTAAAAGTAGAAAAAGTATATAGATAGTATAAAATAAAGCGAGTGAGTGGCAGCACACCATTGCTGCGCTAAACGCCGTGAGTGCAACGGCACAATTTCCACTGGGAACAGGGGGGACATGTCCCCCCCACTTTTTACAGTTTAAAAACTAACGGTAGGCTCAGCCTGTAATTGCAAATCATCAAAACACCCTGTGCGAAGACGATGCGAAAAGACGGCACGGCAGCCCCGCTTCCCCTCCTTCCCTCCCCTCCCCCCTCAGAGCTGCTCAAGGCTGATTTATGGTTCTGCGTTACACCAACGCAGACCCTACGGCGTAGGCTCTGCGTTGTTTTAACGCGGAACCATAATTTAGGCTTACGGCCGCGCGTAAAACTCATTATATATAATTTAAAAAATCTGAGTCCCTTTAGGGGCTCCGTAGAGTGGCCCGGCACTCATTTGTCATTTGTCCTCAGTCACTCTACGGTTGTCCCGGTGGGTGACGAGGAGGTTCCCGGCGTGTCCTGCACCGCGGCTGCAGCAGCAGCAGAGTCCTGACTGACGCTGAGCTTCAAACAAAGTCTGATACGTGATGACATTAACAGTATGGCATGAATCTGGCTTCATTTCACCACCTCACCGCCAGTTCCCCATGTCTTAAGTAAGTTCCTGCGGGAGGGTCAGGGTTGGCGTAGGGATACACACATTTTTCGGTTAGTTTTTTCTTTTTAAATCCCAACTTTTGTGTAGAAGGTGGCTTGCGCATCTTTCAAGCCCTGTTTTGTGCGCAAGCAAGCTTTATAGATGAGGCCCCTGGTCTGTCTAGGTTTGAGTGTCCAGGTCTGCGTGTCCAGGTCTGTCTGCGTGTCCAGGTCTGTCTGCGTGTCAAATCAAGTTGCAGCAGAGGAAATGGAAGCGGCAGCTGTCAGCTTTGTTCACACATCAGAGTAGCAACCACTGGGGTCGGATTCAGACCCTCAGGACACAGGAGAAGGACGTCTGGGACACTTGTGTCCATGTTCTGCTCGTAGTCTGAACACAGTTGTTTCCTGTGGTGGATTCACGGACCTTCTACTGAGCTGACGTGTTTAGCCTGAAGCTTGAGTTATGGTTCTGCGTCAAAACGACGCCGTGCCTACGGTGTAGGGTACACGTCGACGCAGAACACACGCCGTCACTGACCTGCACCTCCCAAAAATTGTAACTACTTATCGAGGCGACGCAGACCAAACGCAGACGAGAGGGCTGTGATTGGTTCGCTTGGTAGCAACGCATTTCCGGTCTCCGGTTTCTGGTTTGAAGCAGGCGTGAACTTTCAGCGCTCTTTTCTTCGTGTATGTGATTTCTTTTGTTTTGTTTTTTTGCACAATAGTTGTCCTTATCTCTTTGATTCACTGTGACTGGAAAAAGCCGGATAAAGCATTCAGGAAAAGATCGCAAATTAGCGGTCACGGGGGGTACTGCACCACGGAGAAATGGAGTGACGGAGAAGTCCGAAGGTTCACGACGGCGTCACGGTGACGGCGTAAGCTCTGCGTTGGTTTGACACAGAACCAATTCAGGCTTGACTGAGATTCTGACTCTTCTACATTCATTTGGGAAGTTTGTGAGGCAAAAAAAAAAGTTTGTAGTAAATCATCATCTTTTTTCCAACTTTTATTTTTGTTCCTTTTCTCTGTAAATTGGGACATGAACGGGACATGAACGGAGCCTGAAGGGGACATGAACGGGACATGAACGGAGCCTGAAGGGGACATGAACGGAGGCTGAAGGGGACATGAAGGGGACATGAAGGGGACATGAAGGGGACATGAAGGGGACATGAAGGGAGCCTGAAGGGGACATGAAGGGGACATGAACAGGACCTGAAGGGGACATGAAGGTGGCCTGTAGGGGACATGAAGGGGACCTGAAGGGGACATGAAGGGGACATGAAGGGGACATGAACGGAGCCTGAAGGGGACATGAAGGTGGCCTGTAGGGGACATGAAGGGGACATGAACAGGACCTGAAGGGGACATGAAGGTGGCCTGTAGGGGACATGAACGGAGCCTGAAGGGGACATGAAGGGGACATGAAGGGGACATGAAGGGGACATGAACGGAGCTTGTAGGGAACATGAAGGGGACATGAACGGGGCCTGAAGGGGGCTTGTAGGGGACATGAAGGGGACATGAACGGGGCTTGTAGGGGACATGAAGGGGACATGAACGGAGCCTGAAGGGGACATGAACGGAGGCTGAAGGGGACATGAAGGGGACATGAAGGGGACATGAACGGAGCCTGAAGGGGACATGAACGGAGGCTGAACGGGACATGAATGGGACATGAAGGGGACATGAACGGAGCTTGTAGGGAACATGAAGGGGACATGAACGGGGCCTGAAGGGGGCTTGTAGGGGACATGAAGGGGACATGAACGGGGCTTGTAGGGGACATGAAGGGGACATGAACGGAGCCTGAAGGGGACATGAAGGGGACATGAAGGGGACATGAAGGGGACATGAACGGAGCCTGAAGGGGACATGAACGGAGGCTGAAGGGGACATGAAGGGGACATGAACGGGGCTTGTAGGGGACATGAAGGGGACATGAAGGGGACATGAAGGGGACATGAAGGGGACATGAAGGGGACATGAAGGGGACATGAACGGAGCCTGAAGGGGACATGAACGGAGGCTGAACGGGACATGAATGGGACATGAAGGGGACATGAAGGGAGCCTGAAGGGGACATGAAGGGGACATGAACAGGACCTGAAGGGGACATGAAGGTGGCCTGTAGGGGACATGAAGGGGACCTGAAGGGGACATGAACGGAGCCTGAAGGGGACATGAAGGGGACATGAACAGGACCTGAAGGGGACATGAAGGTGGCCTGTAGGGGACATGAAGGGGACCTGAAGGGGACATGAACGGAGCCTGAAGGGGACATGAAGGGGACATGAAGGGGACATGAACGGAGCCTGAAGGGGACATGAAGGTGGCCTGTAGGGGACATGAAGGGGACATGAACGGAGCCTGAAGGGGACATGAACGGAGCCTGAAGGGGACATGAAGGGGACATGAAGGGGACATGAACGGAGCTTGTAGGGAACATGAAGGGGACATGAAGGGGGCCTGAAGGGGACATGAACGGGGCCTGAAGGGGGCTTGTAGGGGACATGAAGGGGACATGAACGGGGCTTGTAGGGGACATGAACGGAGCCTGAAGGAGACATGAACGGAGCCTGAAGGGGACATGAACGGGGCTTGTAGGGGACATGAAGGGGACATGAACGGAGCCTGAAGGGGACATGAACGGGGCTTGTAGGGGACATGAACGGGACATGAAGGGGACCTGAAGGGGACATGAAGGGGGCCTGTAGGGGACATGAAGGGGGCCTGTAGGGGACCTGAAGGGGACATGAAGGGGACCTGAAGGGGACATGATGGGGACATGAAGGGGACATGAACGGGGCTTGTAGGGGACATGAACGGGGCTTTTAGGGGACATGAACGGGGCTTGTAGGGGACATGAAGGGGACATGAACGGGGCTTGTAGGGGACATGAACGGGGCTTGTAGGGGACATGAAGGGGACATGAACGGGGCTTGTAGGGGACATGTAGGGGACATGAAGGGGGCATGAAGGGGGCATGAAGGGGGGATGAACGGGGCTTGAAGGGGACATGTAGGGGACATGAACGGAGCCTGAATGGGGCATGAAGGGAGCATGAAGGCCCCGAGGAAGACCCAGGACACGCTGGAGTGACTACGTCGCTCGGCTGGCCTGGGAACGCCTTGGAGTCCCCCCGGAAGAGCTGGAGGAAGTGTCCGGGGAGAGGGAAGTCTGGGGATCCCTGCTCCGACTGCTGCCCCCGCGACCCGGACTTGGATAATGCGGTGGACAATGGATGGATGGATGGATGGATGGGAGCATGAAGGGGGCATTAAGGGGGCATGAAGGGGGCATGAAGGGGGGATGAACGGGGCATGAAGGGGGGATGAACGGGGCATGAAGGGGACATGAAGGGGGCATGGAGGGGGATTGAAGGGGGCATGAAGGGGGCATGAAGGGGGCATGAAGGGGGATTGAAGGGGGATTGAAGGGGGCATGAAGGGGGCATGAAGGGGGCATGAACGGGGATTGAAGGGGGCATGAAGGGGGCATGAAGGGGGATTGAAGGGGGCATGAAGGGGGCCTGAAGGGGGCTTGTAGGGGACATGAAGGGGGCATGAAGGGGGGATGAAGGGAGCCTGAATGGGACATGAACGGAGCATGAAGGGGGCATGAAGGGGGCTTGAAGGGGGATTGAAGGGGGCATGAAGGGGGCATGAACAGGGATTGAAGGGAGCATGAAGGGGGCATGAAGGGGGATTGAAGGGGGCATGAAGGGGGCATGAAGGGGGCATGAACGGGGATTGAAGGGGACATGAACGGGGCCTGAAGGGGGCTTGTAGGGGACATGAAGGGGACATGAAGGGGACATGAACGGGACCACAGAGCAGAAAGGACGTGTGAACGAACCTCTCCCGGTTGAACTTCAGGGAGTGCAGGATGGCGGGGATTTTCTGCCTCAGGTTCCACAGGTGGATGCTGTCGTCAGCTAAGGCACTCACCAGCGCCCCCTGTGGCGGCGGGAACAAACGCAGGGTTAATCAGAAACCGCTGCGATGGCTGAACTCTGGACATGTCCTGAAACAGGAAACGACTACGAACCTCGTTGATGAGGAACTCGAGCTGGATGACGGCGGCGCCGCTCTCGTGCTGACAGTAGCACTCCACGCCGGCGCGGCCAAAACTGGAGACGACCGGTCAAAGAAAACAGGAAAAACTGGAGGGGAGGGGGCTTATTTACGTGACCAGTACTCGGGTTTTAAAAAAAACTAATCAGGGGGGATGGTGGATTTTATCACATGGGGACAGATAATTTGTGCTGATTATAAATAATATAATATATTACAAATAATAGCAGTGACTTTCACCTGTTTCAAGTAAATCTTCACTTGAAATAATAAAAATCTGCCAGTGGGACAAGATTTATCTTCTCATTACAAGCAAAAAAATCTTGTTCCACTGGCAGATTGTTCTACTTATTTTAAGTGAAAATCTACTTGAAACAGGTGAAAATGTTGGTTTTTGAGTCTTGTCTTAAGTGTAATGAGATTTTTTTTGACTAAAAATTTAATTTTAACTAGAAATAAGACAAATATTCTTGTTAAGATTTTGAGTTTTTGCAGTGTATAATAACTAGTGAAATCGATGACAAAAAACAACAATTTTCACCTGTTTCAAGTAGATTTTCACTTAAAATAAGTAGGAAAATCTGCCAGTTGAACAAGATTTTTTTGCTTGTAATGAGAAGATAAATCTTGTCCCACTGGCAGATTTTCCTACTTATTTCAAGTGAAAATTTACTTGAAACAGGTGAAAATGGTCAAATAAGTTATTTTTCTGGTGATGACTCTAAATGTTGAAATAGCAGTAAAACCACATTCATTGATGAAATGACATAAGGGATGGAAAGGAGGGATGGAAGTTTTACAGGGGGGATGATTTGGACCGTTTTTATTTCAGGGGGGGATGCCCTCCCTCCTCATCCTCCCTCAACTCCAGTACTGTACGTGACCAAAAGCGTTCAGCTTTCCTTCCTTAAAATGAGTCATGAAATAAAAACTGGCGAGTCAATTCTCACGTACAGTATCTTTAATCAGCTTTCCCTTTCAGGTGAGACACCAGAACCTGCTTCCCATGGCAGCCGCCCACGCGGGGAACCGGAGACGCCGCTAGTCGGGTCGGACGGCGCGTGAACCAGAAAGGAGGGTGAGAAAAAATATCCCGCGTGCCAAAAGCCTCGTAGCGTTCAGCGACTCGGCCGCACAAGAGGAAGGAGGAAGCAGCGTGACATTTAATCACACCAAGGATCTGAGGCAGACGGTGGCGAGAACAGAGGAGCTCTGCTCGCTGCCATCTGAGACAAGGAAGCAGAATAAGTAGCGCCCTATGAAATCCATTTTAGTTTTAATTCCGTTTAATTTTTTCCCAAATTCTGTTTTATTTTCCCCCAAAAAATCTGTTTTTTCCCGTTTAAATTTTTTGGAATTCTTTATTCCATTTTTTTCCCTTTTACTCTTATTTTGCCACCAAACAAAATGTTGTTTTTAATGTTAATGAATTAAAATAAAGACTACTTCGATGGAAATTAACATACAGGACTGTCTCAGAAAATTAGAATATTGTGATTTTCTGTAATGCAATTACAAAAACAAAAATGTCATACATTCTGGATTCATTACAAATCAACTGAAATATTGCAAGCCTTTTATTATTTTAATATTGCTGATCATGGCTTACAGATTAAGAAAACTCAAATATCCTATCTCAAAAAATTTGAATATTCTGGGAATCTTAATCTTAAACTGTAAGCCATAATCAGCAATATTAAAATAATAAAAGGCTTGCAATATTTCAGTTGATTTGTAATGAATCCAGAATGTATGACATTTTTGTTTTTTTTAATTGCATTACAGAAAATAAAGAACTTTATCACAATATTCTAATTTTCTGAGACAGTCCTATATTTTCCCTCAATAGTTGGAACTGGAAAGCTTCTGAGCGTTTTCAGTAAAAAAACAATAACATTACTTACAAAAAAAAAAAATGAAATGAAATGAATGAAAAGTGCTCAATTAGCTTTTTCTTCAGGTAAAAAATAAACCACTTTAAACAAAAGTAACGCTCAACTTCAGAGTTACTGTATTGTTATAAAGTACAATCTTTTCCGTAAAACGGTGCTTTAAAGTGCAGCAACGGTGAAAGCTGAACAGGATCAGACTCACAGCTCCATACGCGTCACACATCTTTACACTTTAGTTTATTTATTCTATATGTTGACTTCTTCCACTATTGTAGGGTCAAAGTTCAGGTGGGACTTTTTTTTGAAGTCTCTTCGCCATGTTTGGAACAAAAGGGGAAATTTCAGAGCTGTGTCACGCAGATTAGGGTCCCTCCACTAAAATTCTCCTTTGGGTTTACATTCCTCTTCCTCATGATGACAGAATTTCAGTCAAATTGTGTCATTTTCTGCGATATTATGTCTTTAAAAGTAGATTCTGTTTTTATTGCTCAATTCTGCGATTCGCGGAAACCATAAGGCCCTAAATAAGTTGGTAAAAGATAAAAAAAAGCTGAAACCAGATAAAAACGTCTCCACTAAAGTTGCTTTCGTCAACTAAGGTTATGACTAAATATCGTCGTCAACGAACCTTTATCACCTGAGGAAAACGAGACGAGACGCAACGAAAATGCTGGTCATGTGACGATAACGATAATTAAATATACAGGACTGTCTCAGAAAATTACAATATTGTGATTTTCTGTAATGCAATTACAAAAACAAAAACTTAAACTGTAAACCATAATCAGCAATATTAAAATAATAAAAGGCTTGCAATATTTCAGTTGATTTGTAATGAATCCAGAATGTATGACATTTTTTTTTTTTTTTATTGCGTTACAGAAAATAAAGAACTTTATCACAATATTCTAATTTTCTGAGACAGTCTTGTATAATGCAATACCGTAGAGGAATAAAAACCAGACTAAAATGTAGATTACTAATTAAAAACTGCTAAAATGTTTTTTTATTTTCGTTGACCAAAACAAAATGAAATATCTGTCTACCTCACACACATCCTACCTGCTTTTTTTTTTTGCAGTTTTTCTTTCTTTCCCTACTGCACTAGTTTTATTTTTCATTCCAATGTATATACTGTTTATATTTCGTAATTATGAATTGTAAAATGGGTTTGGCTAAATACAATCTTTGACTAAAACTAGACTAAAATGGTCCTGGACAATTCTGACTAAAATTCTCAGATTTTTAGTCGACTGAAACTTGACACGACTAAAAGGAGAATGAACGTGACTAAAACTAATAAAAACTAAAACGTTAGCTTGACCCAAAGACTAGACTAAAACTAGAATTGAAACAGGCTGACAGAAACGACACTACTTCACCTCCTCTGCTAAATACCCACGTGTCTCTTTAAAGTCGGCGGCGGCGTGAGCTACTTCTGCTGGATGTAGGTTAATAGAGCTGCTGAGCAACGCTGCTTTCTAGGCAGGAAATCACCCATCACCCCCCTGAAACAGATCTTATCGCAGTGGCGTCTGCTCTCAAAAGGGCTTGAGGTGTTGAACACCTTTTCCTGGTTAACTGAACTAAATGAGATGAATGAATCCTGGAAGCATGAGACGATGAAATGATGAGACTCAGATACTTGGAGGGAGCTGAACTTCCACCTGGCGGTTGCGACCGCAGCCTCCTCTGAGGGGAAGTTGCTTGTGATCTCAGAGCAAATGGGACCCAGAAGGACTGGAAGGTTCAGCATGTTTCTCCTGGTGAAATTAAAGGTTTTAGGGGCACGAGTGCAAACCAGAGCCTGTGACCTCGGACCCCCAACGCCACCGCGTTAGGAACTACTGTGGCCACAGTTACATGATGTTTTTTAATTGAGAATTAATTATAACGAATTAAATCATTCAGAATTAAACGATTTTCCTTCAAGTTTAAATGGAAATATTAATTCCGAATTGAGGTTTACATGGAAAATTCAGTCAGTCAATTTTCCTTTTGCAAAAAAGAGCCATAAGAATAATCAGTAGAAAACGATATAGAGATCCAACAAATCCATTATTCCTTCAGTTACAATTGTTGAAATTTCATGAATTAGTAGATTATAGTATTCTGCAAATTATGTTTAAAGCTCAGAAAAAAACTTTACCAATAAACATTCAGAAAAGATTTGAAAAAAGAGAAAGCAAGTATGACTTAAAAGGAACAGAGATCTTTAAAAAACCAAGATTCAGGACTAAATTGATGGAACGTTGTGTTTCTGTGAAAGGAATCAGTTTATGGAACAATTTTTCTCGAAATTTTGACTTTTTTCTCAACATATCGACTTTTTTCTTGAAATTTAGACTTTTTTCCTCGACATTTCGACTTTTTTCTCGAGATTGTATTTCAACATTAATCTTGACATTTCTAATGTTTTTCTCAACATTTCGACTTTTTTCTCGACATTTCGACTTTTTCTCAACATTTCGGCTTTTTTCTTGACATTTCGACTTTCGCCATTTGCCTTCATTCTAATAATCTTATACATACAAGACTTTGCGGCCCCAGACATATTTGTTTTTTTGTGTTTTTGGTCCAATATGGCTCTTTCAACATTTTGGGTTTCCGACTCTTGGTCTAGATGGACCGGACTTCTGCGGTCCTGATCCGTCACCGATGCAGAATGTGTGGAGAATTATGGGACAAATAAATTAATATGAATGAACAACAACTGAAACTCTTGGTTACTCGGTACGTTCAACACCAGGACAAATAAATGGTGACGGTTAAGTTGTATTTCTAAAAGCTCTGACGGGTCTGTGACATCTTCACACAATAAAACTACGGCCAATCGTGCACCGTTTCTGATATAAGGTCAATATAATTATCAATAAAAAGGTCTGAGCTGTGGGTTTTACTGAAAATCACCAACTGACACGTAGTGTTTGTGGAAAATAGACAAAGTGAAGCTTTAACTGGCATCCAGCTGCAGAAATGTGCTCGTCATGCAGCTGATGTGGATGCTCTAATCGGTTAACACACAAACCCACACACACACACGTATATGTGACAAAAATCCCAGGCTCACATATGATGCTGAAAAATGGAAATTACGAGAATAAAGTCGTAATATTTTGAGAATAAAGTTGTAGTATTAAATATATTATAAATATATAAATATAACTTCATAAGATGCTCAATATTCCTCATTTTAATACAGGGAGAAGATGCTCTTCCTGTTAGAGTTCTCATAAATTATATTCTCATAATATTACAACTTTATTCTCGTAATATTACCACTTTATTCCCGTAATATTAAGACTTTATTCCCGTAATATTAAGACTATATTCTCAAAATGTTACAACTTTATTCTCGTAATATTACGACTTTATTCTCATAATATTACGACTTTATTCTCATAATATTAAGACTATATTCTCAAAATGTTACAACTTTATTCTCGTAATATTACGACTTTATTCTCATAATATTACGACTTTATTCTCAAAATATTACGACTTTATTCTCATAATATTACAACTTTATTCTCAAAATGTTACGACTTTATTCTCGTAATGTTACGACTTTATTCTCGTAATGTTACGACTTTATTCTCGTAATGTTACAACTTTATTCTCGTAATGTTACGACTTTATTCTATTACGACTTTATTCTCGCAACATTATGACTTTATTTTCATAATTTTACGACTCTATTCTCATAATATTATGACTTTATTCTCGTAATTTCCCCTTTTTTTTTGTCTTAGTTTGGCCCCAATACTTGTCGTAGATTGAGAACGACTTAAAGAAAAAAAAAGCAGCATTTGATTCCCACCATCCAGGAAGGCAATATCCTGCAGGAGCAGCCGCTTCCATCAGGACGGGGCTGATCCCTGATCAGATAAACGATTATCTGTTATTATTACTGGATGGTCTAATATTAGACGGTAAGGGGGGAGGACTTTCATTAGGGATTGAAACGATGTCAATCGAGGCCGTTTCAGGAAAAAAAAGCGATAAATGAATGCATCAAAATAAAATCGGCCTCAGACACTTATCGTGCCGACAAACGGACGGGAGGTTTAACTTTTTAAGTGTATAAAAGGCGTCTTTGTGTAAAGTCACAGGAAGTAGAGCATCCACTAATGTCACACGCTGGTATCCATGGAGACGGGCCGAGGGCGGTTCTCAACACTGGTCTATTGTGTCGTGAATAAGCCTGGTTGAAAAAAATGATTTTCCGATTCTAAATTGATTCCGAAAATCGATTTGTGTGTCTAAAGATCGATTTTTTTTTCATCATTACATTACAACTTTTGTTATTTTTTTGTTTATACCCAAAAAAGGAATATTTTGTTGGACACAAGAATAACTGGTGCCATGTTTTTGCCTTTAAATATGTTTACAGGAATGAAAACAGTAAGGTTTTCAGTTATAATTGCATACATTTGTGCATATTTCCTTACTTTATATATACTGTCTTGGGGTCCCATTTGCATAAAATGCTAAAAAAAACAAATTCTCAAAAATTTAAAACCGAAATAGACAGAAAATGGAAAAAATTTAAACGGAATGTGGGAAAAAAATAAAACTGATTTCATCCGTCTCTGTTTCCTCCCTGGATCTGTTTGGTAATTCTGACCCACACAATGTTTCTGTTTCAGTTCTATCAGCATTCTGGGAGGTGATTGGTCCTTACAGCATCATTAGCTGCAATACTTGCTGGTGAATCTCAATAAAATACTAGTATTAATATGTCATATAATTCATGCAACAGCTGAAATTTTTTTTTTAATAACACTAACCCAAATCAATATCGGAATTGAATCTTAAGAATCGGAATCGAATCGATTCTTGACATTTGAATCGATCCCCAGCCCTAGTCGTGAAGGTTCTGGACAAGGTCTACCGACCGCAGCGCTCCCTCAACCATCAGAAGGATTTCCTCTCCGTTCCCGAGGAGCGTGGCGGCCGTCACCCCCCATCACCCCCCATCACCCCCCATCACCCCCCGTCACCCCCCGTCACCCCCCGTCACCCCTCATCACCCCCCACCACCCCCCACCACCCACCAATCACCCCCCGTCACCCCCCCATCACCCCCCATCACCACCCCCCTCAGCGTCAACACTTCCCCATCTGGTCAACCGAGGCGGCTCACCGCAAGATTTCAGCAGCGGCGTGTTTTTCTCAAGAGCTCGGTGATAACGATCAGCGGAGGAAGTTCTCTCCGTCACGCTCTCTTAGCGACTCATGAAACTACAAGTTTAGGTCTTGTGATGTTGTCGGAGGACGAAGAGGAAGCAGATCGATGCACTGAGGTCACCTGCAAGAGTTAAACACCCGACGACATAAACATGTTCTGGTTTTACTAATAAAAGCCTGCAGGTGAAGAAAAACGAGGTTTGGTTCGTAGGAAGTCCTGAATCGTCCCGTCGGCGCCGGGAAAGTTGCTTTTGTCAACGAAAATTATGACTAAATATCGTCGTCAACGAACTTTTCTCACCTGAGGAAAACGAGACAAAAATGCTGGTCATGTGACGATAACGATAATTAAATATATAATGTAATATCGTAGACGAATAAAAACAAGACTAAAATGAGTCTTCTGTATCTGGAATGAATGTATTTTTGAGTCTATAAGGTAACAATAATATAATAATAAGATAACCTTGTTTGTACCAAAGAGGGTCAGGCAGGAGAAAAATAAAATATTTTAGAGGAGGATGATTTTTTTTTTCATTATGCACTTCAAGAAAAATGTCGAAATGTCGAGAAAAAAAAGGCGAAATTTGGAGAATAAAGTTAACTTTCTGAGACTATAACAAACAGCGCATGTTACTGTCTTTACAAAATGCCTCGTAGGCCGATAGATGAACTGGTGAAACTGTACTTCAGAATCGGCTTCAGTAACAAAGAAAATCAGTCTAAATTCTGTCAGTCGCTCTCCTAACTGGAGACATTTCGACTTTATTCACGAAATTGTATTTCAACTTTATTCTTGAAATTTCGACTTTATTCACGAAATTTCAACTTTATTCTTGAAATTATATTTCAACATTATTCTCAACATTCCAACTTTTTTCTCGACATTTCGACTTTTTTCTCGAAGTGAAAATCTTCCCCTCTCAAATATTTTTTATCCTGCACGGCCCTAATATTCCGTAGAATTGTAAAATGGGTTTGGCTAAATACAATCTTTGACTAAAACAAGACTAAAATGGACAATTCTGACTAAAATAAGATTAAAATGTTCAGAATTTTAGTCGACTGAAACTTGACGCGACTAAAAGGAGAATGAACGTGACTAAAACTAATAAAAACTAAAATGATAGCTGGACCCAAAGACTCAAACTAAAGCTGAAACAGGCTGACAGAAACGACACTAAGCGCTGGCCGCGCAGCCTGAAGTTCGCGGGAGGACGAGCAGGAGGTCGTCTCCGTCTCCGTCTCCGGGACGGCGCTGAGACGGCGCTGAGACGGCGCTGAGACGGGGCTTGTAAGAGCAGACGATTTATTGCTCGTCAACACCTCGTTGAGCTCACGTCTGCCGAGCCACGGCGGGAGGGGGGGGATCGATGCGGCTCGTCGTCCTGATAAACGGACCAATCGGCTGAGTGACAGTAATCCCATCAGATCTGGTGTATGTGTGTGTGTGTGTGTGTGTGTGTGTGTGTGTGTGTGTGTGTGTGTGTGTGTGGCCCAGTGAAAACAAAACACTCTTAATCTCACGAGTGGATAAAGACGAGCGCGGATATCTTCCTCGTGGACATATAGAGGAAGATGGGACGTGCGGCAGAAGTCACTTGCTCTTAGGGCTGGGGATCCATTCAAATGTCAAGAATCGATTCGATTCCGATTCTTAATATTCAGAATCGATTATCATGATTCGATCTGATTCGATATTGATTTGGCTTAGAGTTATTTAAAATGTTTTTTGAGCTGTTGCCTAAATTATATGACTGTAAAATAACTAGTGAAATAATAATTTCACAATAATTATTGTGAAATAACTAAGAAATAAATAACTCAAACAGGCCTTTCAATATCCATTTAAAGTGCAAGAAAGAAAGAAATTGCAACAGTTCATGCAGTAAACAAATCATTTTAGCTTATCTAATTTATTCTGTCACCACGCACACATATTGCCATGAAGCACCTGGCGTTTTTCAGAAGTGTCATGACAAACTGTGTGTCCGACTACTGGGATTAAAGTTCACCTGGCGAAAATGATTAAAAAAAATAAATAAATGTAAAAAAAAAAATCGATCTTTAGACATAAGAATCGATTTTTAGGAATTAATATGAGAATCGATTTAGAATCAGAAGATCGATTTTTTCAACACAGGCCTACTTGCTCTCCCCCCACGTTGCCGTATTCGGGCTCCCAGAGGAACCAGAGCCGGTTTACTTCGGCTCATGTAGACATTTTAGCTTTTACTTCCTTACTGGCGAGACGCCTCCTTCTTCTCCACTGGAAGTCGACTAAGGGTGCTTTCACACCTATCCCGTTTGGAGCAGTTGTTTCTAAACAGGGAACGTTTCCCCCTAAAGATCGGTTCATTTGGTATATGTGAACACAGCAATCGCGCTCGGATGCGGCACAAAACAAGCTAGCCGAGATCCTAGGAGAGGTGGTCTCGGCTCACTTCCATTCCAGACTGAATGATTCTTGTTCTACTGTGCCTTAAGCCGGGCAGACACTGTGCGATTATCGGCTCGTTTTGAGCCGATTTTACAGTCGTGCAACTATTTTTTGTATCGGGACGGATTTCGACCCAATAGTTGGTCGTGCCTCGTGCAGTAAACGTGGGGTAACGACGAGAGATTAACACCTCACGACGAGAGATTAACACCTCACGACGAGCTCCCGATCACGAATCGTGTGCTCGCAAGAAAATCAAGCGTGTTTGAAATCCTGGTCGCTCCTCGTGAAGGAATCACAGTTGAAGCAGCTACGACCCGATTTGCCTCATCCTTTCGCAGAGAGGATGCACAATCTCTGATGTCACGTCAAAAAACTATTATTTGTAGTTTAAGTGTTGCAAATTCACATTACAAATCATGTTTTAATAGCAGAAAAACAAGACTGCATCTTGCGCAGTGCCCACCCAATCAGAAACGGTACAGATATTTTGGGATATTTTTTATATATATCCAAAGTAGAAAACTTTTTGCACACCGGATATGCAGAAAGGTGCGTCAGAGGAGGAAAGCTGCAGCCAATTTAAAAAGAAAACTCCCGCACACCTTCTTCTCACCAGACTAGTGTTTTATTTTTATATATATAAAAAAATAAAGGATCCCCATAACCTTTGATCGGGTGGGCAGGACGTACGTTTGGGTGGGCACAGCCTAGCCCTGCCCCAAAACCGGCCTCGAGTTCCAGTAACAGAGGTCCGACGGGAGGATTATGATCGTATAGTGTGAGCAGACGGAGCATCAGAGCATCGGGTCGTACAGTGTGAGACCATAAATCGTGGGCTCTGAACTTTTGAACTCCGCGATCTTGTCGTGCAGTTTGAGATGGGGCTGAATCAAACCATTTAAAATATCACACAGTGTATGCCCAGCTTAACCCCCTAATAAAAATATTTACACAAAAAAAAACAAGTCACATGCTGTATCTCTTGGTTTTAGCCATGAAAACACATTTTAGTCTGGGAAGTTAAACAAATACACAAGCGCCTCTGGGGGAGCGAGGTGGGATTAGGGGGGTGGGGGGGGTTGTGACAGCTTGTGCGAGTCCAGTTATGTTTACAGCGGCACGAAGCGCCTTCTGGCCCCGACACGGTCGAGGAGGCCGGCGCCGCGACATACGGTGCAGAAGCTGTTGGTGCAACTGCAGCGACCCGGCTAACGAGCCGGGTACTAACTGGAGAGGCTGCCGGCTGCAGACCAGCACCCCCCGCTTGTGCTTAGTCACCGCCCCCCCCCCCCCGGCTACAGATACACACTTCATTTTTTTAGGTGACAAAGCAAAAAGTAAAACAAAAAGTTGAAGGGTAAACGACACCAGGAACTTTTCCCCCCATCGTTTAGAATAGAATAGAAGACTTTATGGATCTCCCAGAGGAGAAATTCAATCGTGCAGCAGCCAAACACACACACGCTCAACGGTTTATACAAAAATTAAAATAGAAATAACCAATAAATAGCTAAATAATAAAAAAAGAGCAATATAAAATGTAGAAAAATGTGCAATGTACAAGAGAAAAGAAAAAAATAGTAAACACAAAAAAACGGATACAGGACTGTCTCAGAAAATTAGAAAATTGTGATAAAGTTCTTTATTTTCTGTAATGCAATAAAAAAAACAAAAATGTCATACATTCTGGATTCATTACAAATCAACTGAAATATTGCAAGCCTTTTATTATTTTAATATTGCTGATTATGGTTTACAGTTTAAGATTAAGATTCCCAGAATATTCTAATTTTTGTGAGATAGGATATTTGAGTTTTCTTAAACTGTAAACCGTGATCAGCAATATTAAAATAATGAAAGGCTTGCAATATTTCAGTTGATTTGTAATAAATCCAGAATGTATGACATTTCTTTTTTTTTTTAAATTGCATTACAGAAAATCACAATATACTAATTTTTTGAGACAGTCCTGTATATACGTTGACGTATGCAAAATGGTTCAAATGGTATTTTGTTGTCTGAAAAATGGTTCAAATGTTATTTTATTGTCTTAAAAATGGTTCAAATATGTTATTTTGTTATTTTGTATGTTCTTGAAACAGTTAAAATATGTTTTGTTGATGAGAAAATATGTTTCTCTATTTTTCTTATTTTTGTGAGGGGGATATATATTGTTTTTCGGCACTACCTTGTTCTCTATAGCTGATATAACATGAATTACTCCTATGTGGGATCAATAAAGTTGTTATTTTTGCCATCTGAGAAAATTAAATATATTATATTTGGTGCCTAACTGTTTCCCAAGTATATTAGTGCGTGTGTGAATGAATAAATGAGACGTAAAACGTAATTTTTCTGAGACAGTCCTGTACATTTACGCACAAACACAGGGAAATAGAGGAAACTGTATCACCTGAATCCCACAGTGTTTGCTTTTTCTTGTGCTCTTCATTCCCACATGGGAGATGAATAAATAAACAAAGAGAAAGGATACAGCCTCAGCGCTCCGGTCTGAGTCCCGACGGCCAGGATCTTCTGCACGGGGTCAAAAGCCATGGAGGACGGTTGGTAAGGGAAGCCATGACGCACGGTCTGCAGGAGGAAACACAACTCATGTCAGGCCTCCGCTCAGCTAATCCATCATCTCCCACACCGGTGATCGTCGACTGGCGGCCCGCCGAACCGTCCAATCAGGCAGCCACTGGATTCCATAATTATGAGGATCAGCAGCAACAGTTTCGTTGCAAATGAGGCGTACAGGTGACTAGGAATGGGCGGTATGGACAGTCATCGTTAAAGGGTCCGTTTTCCACATCAACTTTTCGTTTCCTGGCCTTTGAGAGTGCAGTTTTACCTGTTAAGAGGCCTTTTCCTATCACTTCCGTGGGGTTTGTTTTTCAAGTGCTCTATTGAGGGAATGCATTGACGTCACTTCCTCACTGGACCAGCCCGCTTACTCGCACTGAGTGGCAAAAATGGCTGCAACTAGTGGAGAAGACGGGATAACAGCCGATTATCGGCTTAAATTAAAGGCAGTTGGACTTGACAGTGACCCGTACAGTTACCAAGAACCAGTGGTCCATGGACATTAATATTTGGTACAGTTACCAAGAACCAGTGGTCCATGGACATTAATATTTGGCCACGAATCCAGTTTCCTGATATTTATATGTACTTAATTTCTACACCAGGAAATACACGAAGCAAAGCTTGAATTTTTACGTGAGAGGAGAAGAAGAAGACGAAGAGGACGTAAGTGAAAAGGAAGAAATAAGAAGAGCGAGGAATAAGAAGAACAACGAACAAGAAAATAAGTGAAAAGGTTAGTGTTCAACGTCACTACGTGTCATTTTTTTCGTCTTCTTCTCCTCACACGTAAAAAACACTGGTGCATCAGCAAAAATAGTCCCCGGTAATTCACTTCCGTTGTGGCTTTTTAATTTGCGTCATTTTTTTATTTTAGTTGCAGCGACGTTTCTTTTTGTTTGCAGCGTTACTTTTATTTTCAGCAATGGCGGGTCTCGGCCACCGTAAAAAATGCCTTCAGTTTTGTAATGAAATGGAAAAAAAATATAAACAATAAACATCAAATAATAATGTTATGACCAAATTTGATTTTTACTTAATTTTTATTTAAGGTGACTGTCCGATAAAATTCTGGCTCTCTGACAAATATAGTTGGTGACCCCTGTCCTACACGGTCAACTTGGTATTATAGGATGGAGAAGAAAATAAATAAATAAAGCATTATTGTAATTCCTAAGAAATACGATCCATCACTGCGGTGATTTGATCATCATTATCAAAATAAATCAGATAAAACCTCCACCAGAGTGCCGGGATATTTTTTCGGGCTCATTCCTGTAACAATAACAATAATTTATCAATTTTCCGGCCTGCTGCTCGCAGGCCTGTGGGTTGCAGGCGCTGCCAGGATGTTGCACCAGCCCGGCCACCAGAATATCACCGTCATTAGCAACAATAACTCGATTGTTTGGGCTTGGACGGCTCGTCCAGCCGCCCGTGAGCGGCTCGCAGCAGCGGCGTTACGTAACAGGTGATGCCACGGCGACCTGGGAGGCTGGCCGGCTCCGATCCCCGCGGGAGGGATGGAGGGATGGAGGGATGGAGGGATGGAGGGATGGAGGGATGGAGGGATGGAGGGATGGAGGGATGGAGGAGCTGGGTCTCTCAATGTTTATCCACAACACTGAAACATGAAACTGGGCGGGATTGAAATACTTTGAGGAAATCTTACACGCTGACCCTGGAAACTGAGACCAGAAGGACAGGTTTATGTTGTTTGTTCTTCCTTTAATACTTTAGCTGTTTAAAACTATTATCACTGAAGATTTAACCCTCGTGCTGCCTATGGGTCAAGGGAGGGTGAAGGGAGGAAAGAAGGAAGGAAGGAAAGAAAGGAGAAAAGAAGGAATGAACTAGGAAAGGGAGTAAGGAAGGGAGAAAAGATGGAAGGGAGGAAAGAAGGAAGTAAGGGAGAAAAAGAAGGAAAGAAGTAAGAAAGGGAGTAAGGAAGGGAGAAAAGATGGAAGGAAGTAGGAAAGGGAATAAGGAAAGGAGAAGAGATGGAAGGAAGGGAGAAAGGAAGTAAAGAAGGGAGAAAAGGAAAGAAGGAGGGAGGGAAGAAGGAAGGAATGGATAAAATAAGGAAAGAAGGAAGGAAAAGCAAAGAAGTAGTGATGCACCGATTGTTCGGTAACCGAAATTGTTCGGCCGAAAATGGCAAAAAAACACTTTCGGTGTTCGGTGGAATAAGTGGAATAATAAGGAAATAGACTGGCCGCTCCGTCCCGTAACGTTGCGCACCACAAACATAAATCGTTGGCCAACCAAAAACTAACCCCATAAGAATTTTACATAACATTCACCAGGAGGTGGAACCAAAACAACATAATGCTGGGAAATTAAAAAAAATTCATTTTTTTATGTTCAATAAATATTTTCTACCTTGTAATTTTGTAAAAGATTTTTTTCTTTGAAAAGCATAAATCAAATGTATTTGATGTATGCAATGGTGAAAAAATTGGCAAAATAAATGAAAAACTGCTGAAGAACCATGTTCGGTATTGTTCGGTATTCGGCCAAGTGTTTATTATTATTTTCGGTTTCGGTTTCGGCCACAAATTTTCATTTCGGTGCATCACTACAAAGAAGGTAATAAAGGAACGAATGACGGAAGGGAGGTAGGAAGAAAAAGGAGTAAAGGAGGGTAAAAAAGGAGGAAAAGAGGAAAGGAAGAAGGAAGGATAGAGCATGGCAGGAGGAAAGAAGGATAGAAGAATTGGGTCATTTTGACCCAAAGACAGTACAAGGAGAAAAATGGAAAAAACAATCTGAAGTCTTGATGCCACAAACTTGGAGCAACACCCCCCCGAACACAGAACAACAGCTGCCTTTTTAACCCTTACTTCACATCTCTATTCACAGCAGCCCACTGAACATTTCTTAGGATCAGCATTTCCAGCGTTGATGGGAGGTTGGAGGAAAATATTTGAGGTCCATTTGTACTCAGAAGTCTGAGTTTTAGAGGTTTGAGTCTGAAATTTTTAACCTGAACACTCCTTTAAGTCAGAACTGGGAAAACGTAGAAACCTCACATCCCTATCCCAGCCAGCCATCCTGATTCTTTCCCTCTTTTATAAAAATAATTAGCCTCATTCCTCTCTGTGTGAGTCTGATTTCCACGTGGCAGAACCAGCGGACGCAGAGGACGATGCCTCTGGAGAGGCTTCAACCTGTAGCGGAGCCAGAGGGGGGGCAAGGGGGCGGTCGCCACGGGGCCCACAATCTCATAGGGCCCAAT
Source organism: Cololabis saira (assembly GCF_033807715.1). NCBI lineage: Eukaryota > Metazoa > Chordata > Actinopteri > Beloniformes > Belonidae > Cololabis > Cololabis saira. The sequence continues at coordinate 38,403,810 of NC_084602.1, forward strand.
GATAGGGCCCCGTTTTGTGTGATACGTTCATATATAATCGTATATTGTAGGTTATAATAACGATAAAATGTGCATTGTGCGGCCAGTGTAGGCTAAAGCCTGAATTAAGCTTCTGCGTCACACCAACGCAGAGCACACGCCGCAGCCGTGACGCCGTCATGAACCCTTCGGACTTCTCCGTCTCTCCATTTCTCCGCGGTGCAGTACCCCCCGCGACCGCTAGTTAGCGATCTTTTTCTGAATGGTTTATCCAACTTTTTCCAGTCACAGTGAATCAAAGAGATAAGGACAACTATTGTGCAAAAAAACAAAATAAAAAAACCAATGAACCAATCACAGCCCTCTCCGTCTGCGTGTGGTCTGCGTCGCCTCGACGCGTAGTTACAATTTTCAGGAGGTGCACGTCAGTGTCACGGCGCAGGTGACGGCGTGTGGTCTGCGTGGACGAAAACCAGACGCCGTAGGCACGGCGCAGTTTTGACGCAGAACCATATTTCGGCCTTAATTCTTGCCTTACAAATGTCTTGAACGCATCAGGGCTGTGAGCCAATGCTGATTGGCTGTTAAGGCTGATTTATGGTTCCGCGTTAAATGGCCACCGAGCTTACGGCGTAGGGTACACGGCGACGCGCATTGTACGTGCGCATCGTCGCGTACCCTACGCCGTAGGCTCTGCGTTGGTGTAACGCGGAACCATAAATCAGCCTTAACAGTCACAGCCAATTTGCCGACTCTGCAAGTTTGCTGCCATGAAGGAGATGAGCGCTAAACTTTAAAAGAGGACTAAGCATGTACAAAGTTTTCAATGTTACCCTGTTTTCCACGGGCCAAGGATTATGGAAGAGTCGACTGCCATTGGTGAGTCAGTGTAACCTTCTTAAATAATTTCTTTATCAGAATGTTGTGTATTCTTGACCAGCTGCCTATTTGAATGAGCTTTGTGTTGTTGTCAACGAGACCGCCGAGTCTATTCTCTATTATAGAGCTCAGAAATGATGTTATAGACCGCTGTGTCTATATCTATCTAAATATATTGTGTAATTTTAGACCAGTTATGTTTTTTTTTTTATTTAAGCTGAATCAAAGATGGAACTGAGTCAGTCCGTGACTATCTAAGTTTTCAGAGCCATGTGATTGACAGCTGTCAGGCCTGGGTGCGTGTGACTTTACTCTGCTTTCTGCAGCATAGGCCTATAGGCTTGGCTCAATAAAAGTGAGAATAATGTTGTTTGATGGGTAGGATGATGTTGTTGAACGTTAAAATGACTATCATAAGGCCCATGGAGAATGCTCCGCCCCCTCTGGACTGAGACCCACGCTCCGCCACTGTTTGCAACCCGTCAACTTAAAAAAACATGACATACAGTAAGTACACAGAGACAGCCAGACTAGTATCAACAAAACACTGCTGATGGTGCAAAGTATTCCTAGGAAAAAGTCTCCAGCGAATTTGGCTCTTGGATGTTCACAGATCACATGAAGCTGTTGCGATTGGCTCGGTATGTTTTGTACCAATGGGAGCAGTTCCAGTTACATTTCTAAAAGAGATCATTTTCCTGATGTGAATGGGAGAAGCTCATGATTGCTGCTTCCATCAGCAATAAGCAGCTAATTCTAATATCTATAAAATACGATCTCTTATTTTATGCACATTAAGACAGTACTGTTCGTTTTTTAGTCAGCGTTAAAGCCACTGCACTGTTTGCATGTGTTAAATAGCACGTATAAAAGGTTAATGTTCCAAATTTACACCCGAAACCTGGTCAACTTGGGTGTGACATAATAACATTATCAAACCTCAGAGATAAACAGGAAGGAAGCATAAATATATAATAAACATGACTCAGATCCGGGTCTGTGACGTCATAGAACCCTGCACATCTGAACAGCTCATTATATTGCATATTTAAGACGGATAAGACAGAAGCAGACCCAAGCAAAGAGTCTATGTTTATGTTTTTGATCTTGTAGTCACTTCAAACACCATAAATATTGAAATTTTCCAAATTATCTCCCCTTTAAAGAAATGATAATATTTCTGGCACACTTTAAATTTAAATAATAGGGAAAAAAAGTCTTTAATAGGGTATTTTCCGTCAATGAAACCAGCTCACATAAACTGCAGCTTGAAATTAATGCATTCATTATCATAAATATGCAGAAATCATGTTCTGAATAAGGGTTTCAGTCACTGCTCTGTAATAATATGTGGTAGTAATAATAATAATAATAATAATAATAATAATAATAATAATAATAAATGTGCCTTCGGGGGGGAAATTCAGTGCAATATCAGCAGCCATGTGTGACCCTGAAATTGATCAACCTAACACTGAAAGATCTTCATTTATTTATGGTTTTCATTCACTGACACAGAGGTGATTTTGATCCAGGTCTGTGACGTCACAGAACCCTGCACATCTGAACAGCTCATTATATTGCATATTTTAAAACAGAATCAGGCCCAAGGAAAGTGTTTATCTTGGTGTTTTTGATTTTGTAGTCACTTCTACCACCACAAATATTGAATTTGTCCACATTATCTCCCCTTTAAAGACATGGAAATGGTTCACATTAAATGTAAATGATCTCTAATATGAGACTAAGGGTCTTTTCTGATTCAATGAAACCAGCTCACATAAGCTGCAGCTTGAAATTAACGCATTCATTATCATAAATATGCAGAAATTATGTTGGAAAAGGGTTTCCACAAGGCCAAATTTGAGGACAGTCACTGCTCTGTAATATGTGGTAGTAATAATAATAATAATAATAATAATAATAATAATAATAATAATAATAATAAATGTGCATTCAGGGGGGGAAATTCAGTGCAATATTAGCAGCAATGTGAAACCCTGAAATTGATCAACCTAACTGAAACATCTTCATTTATTTATGGTTTTCATTCACTGACACGGAGGTGACTCTGATCCAGGTCTGTGACGTCACAGAACCCTGCACATCTGAACAGCTCATTATAATGCATATTTTAAGACAGATAAAACAGAAGCAGGCCCAATAAAAGTGGTTTTCCACATTATCTCCCCTTTAAAGAAATGGAAATGGTTCTATTTAAATGTAAATCCTGTAATAGGAAAAATCTCTAATAAGGTTTTTTTCTGTTTCAATGAAACGAGACCCCGGCTCACATCATCTCCAGTTTGAAATTAACGCATTCATTATCATAAATATGCAGAAATCATGTTGGAAAAGGGTTTCCACAAGGCCAAATTTCAGGACAGTCACTGCTCTGTAATAATATGTGGTAGTGATAATAATAATAATAATAATAATAATAATAATAATAATAATAAATGTGGCTTCAGGAGGGGGAATTCAATGCAATATCAGCAGCAATGTGTGATTCTTATTTTTGGTTTTCATTCATGCACGCGGAGGTGACTCTGATCCAGGTCTGTGACGTCACAGAACCCTGCACATCTGAACAGCTTATTATATTGCATATTTCAAGACAGAATTAGGCCCAAGGAAAGTGTCTATGTTGGTTTTTTGATTTTGTAGTCACTTCTAACAACATAAATATTGAATTTGTCCATATTATCTCTCCTTTGAAGAAAAGGAAATGGAAATGGTTCACATTAAATGTAAATAATAAGAAACATGTCTCTAATATAAGACTGGTCTTTTCTGATTCAATGAAACCAGCTCACATAAGCTGTAGCTTGAAATTAACGCATTCATTATCATAAATATGCAGAAATCATGTTGGAAAAGGCCAACAAGGCCAAATTTAAGACCGGTCACTGCTCTGTAATAATAATAATAATAATAATAATAATAAAAAGAAGAAGAATTAATGTGCATTCAGGGGGGGGATTCGGTGCAATATAAGCAGTAATGTGAAACCCTGAATTTGCTCAAGCTAACACTGTGACATTTTTATTTATTTATTTGTGGTTTTTATTTACGGAGTTGACTCTGATCCAGGTCTGTGACGTCACAGAACCCTGCACATCTGAACAGCTAGTTATATTGCATATTTTAAGACAGAATTAGGCCCAAGCAAAGTGTTCATATTGGTGTTTTTGATTTTGTAGTCACTTCAAACACGACAAATATTGAATTTGTCCATATTATCTCTCCTTTAAAGAAATGGAAATATTTCTGGTACACTTTAAATGTAAATAATAGGAAAAAAAATCTTTAATAGGGTATTTTCTGTTTCAATGAAACCAGCTTATGTGAATAAGCTGCAGCTTGAAATTAACGCATTCATTATCATAAATATGCAGAAATTATGTTGGAAAAGGGTTTCCACAAGGCCAAATTTGAGGACAGTCACTGCTCTGTAATAATATGTGGCCATAATAATAATAATAATAATAATAATAATACATGTGGCTTCAGGGGGGAAATTCAAAGCAATATTAGCAGCAATGTGAAACCCTGAAATTACCAACCTAACCCTGTGATATCTTTATTTATTCGTGGTTTTCAGTCAAGGAGGTGACTCTGATCCAGGTCTGTGACGTCACAGAACCCTGCACATCTGAACAGATTAATACAATCTGAACAATATTGCATATTTTAAGACAGAAGCAGGCCCAAGGAAAGTGTTTACGTTGGTGTTTTTGATTTTGTAGTCACTTCAAACACCATAAATATTGAGTTTTTCCACATTGTCTCCCCTTAAAAGAAATGGAAATATTTCTGATACACTTTAAATGTAAATAATAGGAAAAAAAAAATCTCTAATAAGGTTTTTTCTGTTTCAATGAAACGAGACACCAGCTCACATAATTTGCAGTTTGAAATTAACGCATTCATTATCATAAATATGCAGAAATCATGTTGGAAAAGGGTTTCCACAAGGCCAAATTTGAGGACAGTCACTGCTCTGTAATAATAATAATAATAATAATAATAATAATAATAATAATAATAATAAATGTGCCTTCAGGGGGGAAATTCAATGCAATATTATCAGTAATGTAAATGACTGAAATGACCAACCCAACCCTGTGACATCATTTATTTATTTATTTCTGGTTTTTCATTCAAGTCTCCTTGAGACAGCTCCAGGTCTGTGACGTCACAGAACCCTGCACATCTGAACAGCTCATTATATTGCATATTTTAAGACAGATAAGACAGAATCAGGCCCAAGGAAAGTGTTTATCTTGGTGTTTTTTTTATTATTTTCTAGTCACTTAAACCACTAATATTGAATTTGTACATATTATCTCCCCTTTAAAGAAATGGAAATGGTTCACATTAAATGTAAATAATAAGAAACATGTCTCTAATATGAGACTAAGGGTCTTTTCTGTTTCAATGAAACCAGCTCACATAAACTGCAGCTTGAAATTAACGCATTCATTATCATAAATATGCAGAAATCATGTTGGAAGAGGACAGTCACTGCTCTGTAATTATATGTGGTAATAATAATAATAATAATAAAAATAATAATAATGATAATAATAATGATGATAATAACAATAATAATAATAATAAATGTGCCTTCAGGGGTGAATTAAATGCAATATTATCATCAATATTATCAGTAAATGACTGAAATGACCAGCCCAGCCCTGTGACAGCTCCATCAGATCCTGGTGTTTTGGTGGTTTTATTCTGGTTCTGGTTCTTTACCTTGCAGAGCTGGAAATGCTCGGACTGGAGCGTCTCCGGCACCGCGTCGCTCTCCCGCGGAGCCCCGGGCTGAGCCGCCGCCGGGGCGGACGACGAGGCCGCCGTCAGCCCGTCCAGCACCTTCCTGATGTAGAACTTCTTCATCTTCCCCCGGGTAGAACGCTGTCAATCAGGCGTTAATGGGATTGAGGGGGGGGTTGGTGGGGGAGAGGGGTGAGGGAGGGAGGGAGGGGGTCAAATACACGCTCAGGTTTGATAATATCCGTCCGGCCGGAGCTGTGTTGGCCGAGCTGCGGTCCGACGCCTAGCCCGCTTGACAGCGCTCCTCGGGCGGATCGACGGTGCTGCGAGCGCCGTCCCCCCCAGCCAGCTCCAGGGAAGCTAACTGGCTAAGTGGCTACGGAAACGCAGCTGAACTGCGGCGGCCACGGAGCATGCGCAGTCTGCGCAGCTGCAGACACAGGCGTAAAGCGTGATTTATGGTCCCGCGTTAAATCGACGCAGACCTACGGCGTAGGGGGACGCGGCGATGCACACCGTACAGCGTAGGCTCTACGTGGAACCATAAATCAGCCTATAGACATATATACGTAGATGCCCCATCGAGCGCTGCTGGGATACGTCAACGTCGCCGCCATATTGGATGGGGCAAGACTGCGCTGTAAACTAATACAAGAAAAAATAAATAAATAAATAAACAAGTAAATGGACTTATTTTCATAAAACGCCTTTAAAGAAATGTACGTTTTACGTCTCATTTATTCATTCACACACGCACTAGTATAGCCTACTTGGGAAACAGTTAGGCACCAAATTTAATATATTTAATTTTTCTCAGATGGCAAAAATGTGTTTATGTGTTTATTAAAAAGGATCCCCATTAGTCTTCACCATGGGAAGACTATTCTTCCTGGGGTCCACACATAGACATACAAAAAATAATAATAATAATAATTATTATTATTATTATTATAATAATAACATGACAATAATAATAATAAAGATGACAATAATCCAACTCAAAAAGGGTGAAAAACCTTCACTACAATTCCTGAAATAATAAATTGAACCAAAAATAAAAGATTAAGTAAACAAGCATCCACATCTTAAGTAGCAATATTTGCTACTATCACCAGATCTGTTCCGCTTTTGAACAAGATAGTTTACAACGACTTTATAATATACCCATACCTCTATTTATAGTAGTATAAATATATATTACATATCATAATATACTCATACATTATAATATACTCATACTTCTAAACTATATATACACTCATAGCCTACAGTGATTTAGAATATATTTACTATTAAATTTATAATATATATAATATACACACAATTTGCACAATAATCACAATATAAACCTAGGACCGATCATGACTTCCTTCTGAACCACAGCTGCTTCAGTCTCCTTTTAAAACCTGACATCTTGTTTATTGCAACTATACATGGGGGGAGATGGTTCCAGTGTGCGACTGCTCTATACATTACTGTTTTTTTCAAAGCATTGGTTCTGGGCATAGGCAGAGAAAAGTGATTAGCTAGTGTTTCTCAACCCTGGTCCTGGAGGCACCCCTGTCCTGCATGTTTTAGATGTTTCCCTGCTTCAGCACACCGTGATAAAAGTACGTGTGTCATCAACAGAGTTGTGCAGACCTTGGTGACAAGCTAATAAGGACCATTAATTAGAATCAGCTGTGTTGGTGCAGGGAAACATCTAAAACATGCAGGACAGGGGCCCACGAGGACCAGGATTGGGAAACACTGAGTAGGGCCATTCTCAAAAATAAGAACTTTTTTGATCCCACATAGGAGTAATTCATGTTATATCAGCTATAGAGAACAAGGTAGTGCCGAAAAACAATATATATCCCCCCTCACAAAAATAAGAAAAATAGAGAAACATATTTTCTCATCAACAAATCATGTTTTAAATGTTTCAAGTAACAAAATAACATATTTGAACCATTTTTCAGACAATAAAATAACATTTGAAACATTTTTTCAGACAACAAAATAACATTTGAACCATTTTTCAGATAATAAGATAACATTTGAACCATTTTTCAGACAATAAAATAACATTTGAAACATTTTGCATACATCAACCTATATATGTCTATGGACACACCCGGATGCAGGGCTGGCTGGGGTTCACCGAGCTGCCGTTACACCGGTGTCACGCTCGATTCTGTCACCCGGCTCGTTCTGTGTCTTCTATAATATCCACCAGGATATTTGACATAAAGTGTTTCAATGGACTTGAGCTGTTGTTTCTTTTAAGTGTATCAAACTAAAACATCACTTTGTTGTTGTATAATCAATCTATTGCACTGCACCATATTCCAGTTGCTATTTACTGTTTTCATGTGATGTATTCTGTTTTTGATCACTTTACTACTTTTACTTCAATAGAAACTGATGACTAAAACACTTATTATTCAGCAATTATTCAGCATATTTCCTGTCATCACTAATGTATTTGAAATAAAAATTGCAATTATTCAGTATATTTCCTGTCATTACTAATGTTGTCAGGTGGTGCGACCATATAAAATATTCATTTAAACCAATAAATAATAGGTTAAAGTGAACAAATGGTTGATAACTATGATGTCAATAGCTATTGTATTAAATGCATTAATTTGTTTATTTGTATAATTATTTTTCTGTCTTTAAATGTAAAATTGGACGCTAAAGATACTAAATACCTGGCCACTGGAATGCAATAATCTTAAAATATTGTAGATACAAAACACAACCACAAAATAATAATGTGTTGGGAATTGCAGACACTCTAAGGGATGCTTGCCAAAGATTTCACTTAGAATAAATAGTAGGAAAATACATATATTTTTACAAATATTTGGTTGCGCCACCTGACATTTTTTGGGCAGTGAAGTTAAAATACATTCAAAAAAGGAATTTAAACACTTTGAAATGTTATTTAAGAAATGAGACTTGTTTAAATACATTGTTCCAGGCTCAAAAATATACATTACATCCGTTTTGAACAGACTTTTACCTTTTTGGAAGCCTTATTTGTCATTGACCCACCAGCAGGAGAAGAAGATTTTTAATTTTTTAGGGGGTCTAAATACAGGAAACATACAAAAATGCATCACGTATTTACCTTTATCGTTTGTTATAAGAACAATTTCCATCATGTCCAGTGTGTAATGCTGGACCGACGTTCGTGTTTATATTTTTAGACTGACGTTAGTTGGAGGTGCACTTATTTGGATGTATTTATTTCTCCGTTTTATTCATTAATTCATTCAGATTTAATAAACAAGAAAAAGCCTTTTTTTAATTAATCAATCTTGAGTTTTGTAGACTGGTGAACTTTTTTTTTAACTCTATAAACTTTATTTAAGATAAAAAAAACTTGTTTTATGAAGGGCAGCTGTGGCTCAAGGGTAGCCGGTTTTTTGTTGTTGTTTTTGTTTTGTTTTTATATGTTAAGTATGTAAATGTATGTGGGTGATTTTAGTCCAAAAGCTTCATTACAATATTTTTGTTTGTTAGTTACTAGCCTAAATCATTTTTGATTTGATGATGATGATTATTATCATTATTATTAGTAGTAGTATTAGTATTGTTGTTGTTATTTTTGTTGTTGTGTTTTTTTCTGTTGCTGTTATCATTATTATCGTTATTTTTAAAGGGTTAGTTTCATTGAGTCACAGGATCTTATTTTCCAAGAGACACCTTACATTTCTTGTATTTTCTTTTCTAGTTTAGATTACACTCAAACCTTACACATAGCCTGCAATGACTTTTCATTTTGTAATAATTTTTTTTCACTATTATTTTGGTTAAATAGAGTTATCCCGGATATTTTGAGTCCTAACGTGTATTCTTTTTTTTTTTTTTTTTAATCAAACTTTATTTCAATTCCAGAAACGTACAATAACATTAAAATAAATGGCAGGCATCATTCAATAATATAAAACACAAACATACATAGGCATCATTATAGTTCTAGTCGTTCGTGACCTTAACAATTACACTAAATAATAAAAGGAAGGCAATAGCCTACATTCATATATCTGTAAACATTTCTTTTATGAGGTTGACAGTGGTATTACATTTTTTGTTATTAACCAATTGTATTGTCTCAAAATACATTTTCAAATCAACTTTAAATGGAACTAAGGATGGACAGGCTTTGGAGAATTTTGCTTTATGAATGTGAAACTTAGCAACAAGAATCATTAAGTTGACCCTAACGTGTATTTTAAACTTGAGCACTGGGCCTGATAACGTCATGCTATGTTTTTTTTTTACATTGTCATGTTGCCCCCTGCTGGCTGAGGAGGGTAGTGCAACATCCGTAATGCTTCAGAGCTGTCAAATTCAAAAGGTGCAGTCACGCGTCCCTTTTGGAAAAAGAACATCATATTGAAAATACATTGTTAACAAATAATGCACTGGCTTTGAAAAATGTGCAGCTTCCCCGAGGGGCTGCACCGCAGAAAAAGACTGAACAAAACACTGCAGTAAGAAAAACCAGAACAAATGGAAGAGCTTTCATCATCTCCTCCTGGTTACCAGTTCATTTTGGAAACCCTTTTTTTTTTTTTCTAATTTTCCTAGCCTTTGAATATTTCAGATGTGTGTTATTCTTCTTGTCGGAACCCTCAGGTCAACCAGTCAGAGGTTTTAGTTGTCCCACCCTCAGGGGGATCAAGCCTTTCAGGACTGAACACATCTTCATTGGGGAATAAACCGTGTTCTCATGTTTTTACATTTTAATTTTGTTTTACTTTACACTTTTTCTTTAAACTCCACAATTTGTTTGTTCTTTTTTATCTTAATAGCCAATTTTTTTCTTCTTGTTAAGCACTTTGTGATTTCTATTTGTAAAAGATTGTATTTAAACAAACTTTTAACTCCTTAAACATGATACATGAGGCTCCTCTTGTTGTTATTTTCAATCTCATGTTTATGCACATAAAATAGGCTTATTATAATTATTATAATAATTATTATTATAATAATAATAATAATAATAATAATAATAATAATAATAATTACTATTATTATTATTATTATTATTATTATTATTATTATTATTATTATTTTGTGTTAGGCATTTCCCCCTTACTTTTTTCAGAGGGTCAAAAATATTGTTATTCCACAGTGGTATAGGAGAAATTATTCAAAGAGAACAAAAAGTTTGAATAAATGATAACCTTTGTTTTTATTCTTTTTTCTAAGAGCCCAAATACTACAGGCTGACATTTCCTTACAAATCCAGAAATTGAGCAGCAAACATTGAATTATAGATCTGAAACATCCAGTTTGGAGAAGATGAAAGTAAGAGGTGACGAAAAAATAACCACCTGAAGAAGATGCATTATTAACTCTGTGAAGGCTTAAGCAATTGTAAATTGCAGGATTTTACTTTGGTCACTAACCTGCTAAAATTAACCAAGGTGTGATGGGCGTGTTCTAACCAACTCCCATGCATACTAAGATTAAAATAGAATTGGACATTAAGATCCTGCCAGAGGTCAGAAAAATGGGCTTAAAACCTTTTTTCAGTGATGTCACATTGGGTTTGTCCAGTTCTTTTTGTACAGTTGTGATTTGAACCCTTTAAAAGCCTGTACTCCACATAACATGTAGTTATTGATGCTTATAAGTCATGTTGAATGCAAAAACCTACATTATTATTTCACTTTTAAGCAACACAAACACGCATATACAGGACTGTCTCGGAAAATTAGAATATTGTGATGAAGTTCTTTATTTTCTGTAATGCAATTAAAAAAACAAAAATGTCGTACATTCTGGATTCATTACAAATCAACTGAAATATTGCAAGCCTTTTATTATTTTAATATTGCTGATCATGGTTTACAGCTTAAGAAAACTTAAAAGACTTGCAATATTTCAGTTGATTTGTAATGAATCCAGAATGTATGACATTTTTGTTTTTTTAATTGCATTACAGAAAATAAAGAACTTTATCACAATATTCTAATTTTCTGACACAGTCCTGTATGTATGTATGGGTGTGAATATGTATGTGTATATGTGTTTATGTAGATATATATAGATATAGAGCAGATGGAGTTAATATAGAGATAGTATGGTGTAAATAAGTATATTTATTAGTATATTCATTACAAATCAACTGAAATATTGCAAGCCTTTTATTATTTTAATATTGCTGATTATGGCTTACAGTTTAAGATTAAGATTCCCAGAATATTCAAATTTTTGAGATAGGATATTTGAGTTTTCTTAAACTGTAAACCATAATCAGCAATATTAAAATAATAAAAGGCTTGCAATATTTCAGGTGATTTGTAATGAATCCAGA
>NC_084602.1:38418268-38485768 GCF_033807715.1 Cololabis saira
ATAAAAGGTGGAAAGAGGCTGAATTCTGACCCGAGCTTTAGTGCAGAGGCGGCGGACAGGAGGATGTAGAGCAGCTCTCTTGTTGCAGCAAGGGCACCGGAAACTGAGAAGGACAAATTCACTTTCTCCAAAAAACACCTGCAAGACAAAGCACTCAAAATTCTGAAAAGCTGCTTCTCTGGGTTTAGATCAGGAATATGTTGTTTCTTTGCCTTCAGGACGTCTTGACTTATCGGTCTATTCATTTATTTATTTAAAGGTTTAGTTATCAGGGACAATGCACATTAATAATACATTTAAACAAATGTAAAATGTGCCAGAATTAGCCAAAAAAGCTATTTTGCATCTGCTGTCCCTGGACTGGTGTAAAATAGTCAACCTAAAATAAAAATTATTAAGATATAATCAATAAAACATTTCCAAATAAGAAGGCTACATCAGAATAAAGATTAAAAGGTAAGAGACTAAGCTAAAATACATACACACACAGGTTAACACACAACCATTCAAACAGACAAAAGTACAAAATAATCATCTTCAGGCAAATTAAATCAATAAAATAATAAAATAAATTAAAATTAATAAAAAATAGCCTAAATTAAAATAAGCTTAAAGTAAAGTCAAGTACTTTAATAAATAATAAAATAAATAAAATAACAGAATAAAAAAATAAATTAAGCACAAGTGGCACAAAATTTCAAGCCTTTGTTCTTTTCTTTTTTAACCAGCAGAACTAGAACAAACATGAACTCATAGAAACTCTGTGTGTGTTTGAGTCTGTGTAAATGTGACAAAACATGCAAAAACAAACATTTTTCCCAAAGAATCACTCAGTGATGTCATGAGATTGACGCGTACGTGGATAAAAGGGATAAAAGAAAAGTAACAGCTCAACGTAGCCTAATGTAGCGGAGTAAGAGGAACAGTTTCTTCTTCACAAATCTACTCAAGTAAAAGTAAAAAGTATAGTGATTCAAAACTAGTCCTAAAAGTACAACATTTCCCAAAACTTACTCTAGTAAATGTAACGGAGTAAATGTAACTCGTTACTACCCAGCTCTGAGCATGAGTGACCCGTACCATAACACTGCCTCCACCGTGTTTGACATATGATGTGAAACGTATCGTGAGCTGCTGCTTTCCTTCTTCAGACTTTTATCATCCTTCCTCCTAATACCAGTTCATTTTGGTGTCTGATCTCTCACCATGAGGGAGATCTTAAAGCCTGATTTTGATGTTCTTGAATTTTAACCAGTAGCTTTCACCTTCAACCCTCCGTATTTACGCTAGTAGATTAGGACAACGATACTCCTACCTCCTCCTCCAGAGTGTTCTTGGCTTCTGTTGATGCTGTGAAGGAGTTTTTATTCACCACAGAAATAATTCAGTAATTATCCGCCAGAGCTTTTGATCTCACTGAGCTCACATGCGCTTCTTAAGTATATCCTGATACAGCAGGGATGTTTGTAATCTCTTTTTTTTGTGATCAAATGTTTTTATTCATTTTTTTTTATTATTATAAACGGTGGCATCCACAATGATGTCAAACAAACATTATACACATATTTTCACCCACTTCCAAACCCACCCCTCGGACCTAAGCATTCGATGTTAACAATTAATTATTAATAATACAGAAAACAGAAAAAAAGATATTACAACAATAAAAAACAAACAAAAAAAGGACAAAATAAAACAAAGGCAAAACATGATAATATCAAAAATTGGACAACGATAGCTGCAACAAGGTAGTCCACGGTATATCAATTTTAAATACTTATTTCAATCTGATCTGCTGCCATATACCAAAATAAACTATTTTGTTGTTTTGCATTATGGATTCAGGCTGTAGATATTTCGGATAGATAATATCAAGAAAAGTCAAATACCATGTTGTTTGATGTTTGTACCGGTAATCTCTTTAAGAGTTATGTTGTTCCTATAATCGGAGACCAGAGAGAATGCAATTCAGCCGAATGTTGTTCAGTGGAGGCAGACATTATCTCACTACTAATATGGTCTGATAAAAGATTCCTAAAGTGGTTAATACATAAATTGGACTTTTGTTTCCAATTCACTAGAATGGTTTTCTTTGCGATACATAAGGCAGTGAGAACCCGGTGTGTCCAGTTAGATTCCATTTGAATATCTCCCAAGTGACCTAATATACATATCGTGGGGCACACTGGGATTCTGTAGTTGATCCATGTGGATAAATCCTCACAAATCGCCGTCCAGAACCTCCGTACCGATGCACAAAACCATAGAGCATGCATATAATTATCAGGAGTGTTCTCTGTGCACTGTGAGCAGATATTAGAGGTGACAAAGCCCATCTGGAACATCCTTTGTCCAGTATAGTGTATTCTATGAAGAACTTTGTACTGTATAAGTTGTAAGTTTGGGTTTTTAGTCATAGTAAAAGTATTTAAGCATATTTGTGACCAAGAAAACTGGTCGGTATTAAGAGAGAGATCCGCCTCCCACTTGGAGATCGGGAGAGAGACTGAATCGTCCAGTTTAGACACTAACCTGTAGAGTTTTGATAACAACTTTAAAGTGCTTAGATTCAATAAATCAATTATCCTAGCGGGAAGTTGTAAGTCTATAAGGCTAATTTTATATGTTTTATTTATTATGGCCTTAAGTTGTTGGTACTCTAAAAATTTATTCCTGCTAACTCCGTATTGCACAATAAGTGTATTGAAAGGTATAAACTGTCCTCCTACAATTACGTGCTGTAAATACCGTATTCCTTGATCCCTCCATTGAGCAAAGGGTTCTCCGGGTTCTTCCTCGCCGGCCCCTGGTCTCACGGGTGGCGGGGTTGCTCCCCCCCCTCCCCCACTATAGATACACTTCAGGTGGAGCTTTGTTTGGTTTATCACACACACACACACACACACACACACACACACACACACACACACACACACACACACACACACACACACACACACACACACACACACACACACACACACACACACACACACACACACACACATACACATACACATACCCACATAATGAATGAATTTATTTATTTAAAACAGGGACAATGCACAAAAAAAACATTAATCTTGTAAAACAAGAAGAGATGCTCTGAGCCAGGTTATAGCAACAATTGCTAATTTCCGCCTGTAGTCCCTAGGCAGGTAAAGTGCTAAGCAGATACAATGTTAAGATTAATTTAAATAAGACATAATAACCATAATATTTAAAAATTTGACAGAATGCACTAATAAATAAAAGCACGGAAACAAGAGCGCCAGATCATAAAGTGCACAATAGAGACCAACAGCACATACACTCTCTCTCACTCTCATCACACATTCAAACACATACACATACAATACACAGATAACAATCATCCTCATCCTCAACCACACTCATAACCAGACGCATACACACACTCACATAATACTCAACAATGTGTGCAAACTTGCTTACTTAATAACCAGCGCTTTGACAAGCATGAGAATGTGTGAGGATTTGTACATAGAATAAGTTCTGTGGGAAGGACATTCCACTGACCCATGGCCACACAGGAAAAAGAAGAGCTGCCAAACTGAGTTCTACGTTGAGGAATACTACACTCACATACATACACTTAGCCACATAGACATATACACACTCACGTACACGTATACATATTCATACATTCATGCATGCACACGTACACACACATAGCCACACATATGCATACACACACACAGTTACATTTAGCCACACATACATATACTGTACACGCTCATATACACACACACACACACACACATATAGCCACTCAGTCACATACGTATACATACACATACACACACACACACACACACACACACACACACACACACACACACACACACACACACACACACACACATAGACATACATACTGGTTTGTTCACCTGCATGCTGGCTCTGTAGTTTTTGGGGTTAGTTAGCGGGGGCTTAGCTCAGACTGTGATTTGGGTTGATTGCTGCTTGTGTTTTGGTCGGCTCCGTGTTGGTTTTGTTGGTTTTGTATTTTGTTTGTGGTTTTTGTTGCAGATTTCCAGTGCTTGACGTGTGCCTCCGTGTGTTCCTGCTTCCTGGATTGGCAGTGGATGTCACCCCCTGACCTAAATGGAGCAGCAACTTGTCAAACTTGCACTTCACATGTTTTTCCCTTAAGATAGCCTCAGTTTTCTCCTGGTTACATCAATCTTCACATGCAGGCATGCGATTGTTAACTCTACATGCATCATCTGTCGTTCTGTGGGAGCTTCAGTCCCGATGACAAAAAAAAAACAGTTCCTTTTGGGCATTTTCTCAAATTTCCCCCAAAAATCAGGTCATCGCCTCCCGCTGGTTCTGGTCGCGGCTCAGCTTCTGTGTGGCTCCCAGCTCCTCTCCCTGTGAAGTGATGAGCAGATAATGATATGCTTGTCTTCTGCAACACACCAGGGCCTTTGGGAGGAGCTGGGTTGCCGTTTATTGATGAATATACAACTGTTTTACATGTGATGAATCTTGCCCTCTTTGGCTGTTTGCATGTTTGAAAAAAAAAATCATTAGTTTCACAGCTTCCTGCCTCTTATTTTAGTAGGTCAGCCACCAGCACATCTTGCTGGCGCAGGCAGAGTCATAGACTTTTCCCAGCAGGATGTGTGTCATGCTGATCTGTTTTAATATCCTGACTCCATCAGCTGCTCGTGGCTGAAATGAGCTCAATTGTTTCCGCAGAGGTGTTTATTAGGCATCCCAGAAACATGAATGTGAACTCTGTGTGTTTAGTCCTGGTGCAGCCTCCCGGCTGGTTGAGGGTTCAGGAAACACGGGTTAGGGCCAATCCCAATACACCCCCTACTTTCTACCACTACCCCTAAAAATGAAGCCACAAACATTAGGGCCCTTGTAATGTTCCCTAGGGATTGGGACACCACTTGCTACGTCACTGCGTGGTTTACGCTCGGGTACGTAAGCGACTGCGTAGTTACGTTTGCACAAACGTCACACCATATCAGGAAGCCCAGAGCTAAAAGCTGTTTTAATTTCAGCTGTAGCGCTGTTAATATACCACTTTATTAAGTTTTAATATTTTTTCAGGCGTAAAAGTAACCGTTAAGATCCCAAACCTGGGCTCAGTTTATCCAAATAACGCCTGTTAAGAAATTTGATCCAAAGTTTTCAGGGATGAGAGGATCGCCGGCGATTTATGGTTCCGCGTTAAATCGACGCAGAGCCTACGGCGTAGGTTACGGCGTACGGCGCGCGTCGGCGCGTAACCTACGCCGTAGGCTCTGCGTTGGTGTAACGCGGAACCATAAATCAACCTTTATTCTGGCGAGATCTGAAGATACAACGGAACAACGAGCAAGCGAGTGATTATGTACATTCACTGAGTGAATATTATGAAAGTAAAATATATATTTCTCGCTAGAAATGTAATCAAAACGCATTTTTATGCAGAAACTAACTCAAAATATCGATTTTATTCACTAAAAAATAAGAAATGCCCGGCATATTTATTTTTAAAATTCAGTCTGAAAATGACGATGTTACGTGTACTGGTATGGGGGGGCAGTTTGGTGTTTTCTCCTCTTTGCTCCTGCTTCTCTCTCTCTCCCTCCACTCTGTCTCATACTCCCAGGTCCAGCCCATTCCCTCCACTCGGTTCCACCCCTCTCCACTGGTTGGGCCACCACTCAGCGGTCCCACCAATCAATTCAGCTCGTCACCATATATTAAGCACCTGTGTCCCAGCCATCAGGTCTCTTCTCCTCCAGCTGCAATCCCCCTGTGCTCCAGCCAGCAGTCTCAGTACTTTGTTTCTCAGTTTGAGTCCTCAGTTAACCTTCCCCAGTAGTGCATTTTCAGTTTGCAAACGTTCTCACACAGGTCCTTATGGGGAAGGGACAGGGTAAGATGGGGTACCCTGTACATTGCATCACATAGGTAGTACACCAGGTTAGAGGTGAGTGCCACATGTTGTAACTTCTTTTTTTAGGTAGAGTAGGAAGTTTTATTTTGGCTAGGTAGGTTAGATTTTGTTGACTATTAGAATAGCATTGTTTTGATTGTACTCTTTATTTGGCACCACCAGTCCCTTCCCTTAACCTTTTGTGATTTTCAGAGGTTTTTAGTTAATAAACAAGCCTTTTCTGTTCACTTTACCCAGTTGTCGGTTTCCATTTCTTTCATTTTTGGGTATACACATGTTAATGTCCCTATCGAGCCAATTACCACCACCTTGGGACATTACAGACGACTTAAAGCATTCTGGGAAATTTTCTCTAGCCCTCGGTCAGCTAGTCAGCATCTGAAATCCCTCGCTGTGAAGGGCTAGATTCATACACACTAGCCCTCGTTTAGGCAACTACCCCTGGATGAAAAGAGGAATTGGGACACCACTACCCTCACGGGAACGCGCAAAATTTAGGGGTAGGGATGAAAAGTAGGACTAGGGGGGGATTGGGACTGGGACTTAGTCTGGGTCTTGAGAGCGATGAGAGAGCGATGGCGGCAGGTTGTGATGCTCCCCGGGAGCCCGACTCACTTTGATCCCGTCCCAGCGGTGCTCTTCCCCGGACAGGAGGGGGTCGTGCCGCATCATTTGTCTGACATGTTCGGCACCTGCCTCATCAATGTTTAAACGCTCCTGGGAGAGTGGTTTAGGTGATTGTGTATGCATCGATGGGGCCAAGCGTTTTAACCTTGGCCGTGCATTAATATCTGAATACATTTTCTAGAGCAGACCACGCACTGCGACGGCCTTGTCAAAGTTTGCACATGGGTTGTTAGTAGGTCTCATGATGGCATCGAACTCTGCTGTAAAAAGCTAAATCTAACAGCAAACAAACAATTAAAGTGTTGTACCATCAAAACTAAATAAATAAATGCATAATGCTTCTGAAGCTGAAAACAATACTCTTGTGACTGCATGATTAGTTGTGCGTCGATTAACACGCCTGGATAGAAACTTCTGAACCCGATGTTAAAGTGCAGGTCCAAGAGGAGTAAACCTTAGTAAACCTCTAGTTAGTGTTTGGTAAAGTCTGTAGTTAGTGTTTGGTAAAGTCTGTAGTTAGTGTTTGGTAAAGTCTGTAGTTAGTGTTTGGTAAAGTCTGTAGTTAGTGTTTAGTAAACCTCTAGTTAGTGTTTGGTAAAGTCTGTAGTTAGTGTTTAGTAAAGCCTCTAGTGAGTGTTTAGTAAACCTCTAGTTAGTGTTTAGTAAAGCCTCTAGTTAGTGTTTAGTAAAACCTGTAATTATTTCTGTGATTTCATCCTGGACCACCTAAAACTTCCGGAAGACATGGCGAACTCCATCACGTTTCACCGCGTCCATCGCCTAGGAGGAAGAAGATCGGAAGCCCAGAGACCCAGGCCCATTGTTGCCAAGTTTGAACATTACAAGCAGAAGGAGCAGGTGAGAAGCCGAGGGCCCCAGCTACGCGGATTGCCGTTCTCCGTGAACGACCAGTTCCCCCGGGAGATCCTGGACCGTCGCCGAGTCCTCTTCCCGGTCCAGAGGAGGCTCATTACGGAGGGAGCGAGGGCAGTCATCACCGTCGACAAGCTGTACGTGAACGGACAACTGTACCGCGACATCACCCCCTTGCTCTGCTAAAAATGATGAGTACAAATTTACTTTCTTCTACTCTCTTTCTTTCTCACTAAATGGTGATTAGATTAGATATAGCTACATAAAACATTTTCGGTACATATTAATGTATTAATAATTCTTGCTCTGTTAGTCTCGGTAAGTCATAGGCTCATACTGGTGATTGCCCCTTTCTTTCTTTTTTTTCTTTTCTCTATTTTTTTATGATTAGAATTATTTCCCTCCCCCCCACCTCACTCCCTTTCCCCATTCTTTTTCTTTTTTCCCTCTATGTCCCACCCTGCTGCACTTTCTATTTCTGTTTGGTAAACTGGTACAAATACACATATCATACATTTAGAATAACATGGCACACACATATACAACAGTTTCTCATGCAACATTACCACTTACATATAATGTTACTTTCAATGATTGGATCATGGATAAATTAAAGTTCCTGACTTGGAATGTATGGAGCCGGGAACAGGGCGAAGAGACTGACACTTCTTAATCAGATAAAAACCCTGCAGGCAGACATTGTCCTACTACAAGGAACGCACTTAGTTAAAACTTCAGCAGATACATTGGCCACGGCACAGCTTCCGCATGTTTTCTCAGCCTGTTACAACTCCAGACAAAGAGGGGTAGCAATTCTCATTAATAAAAGAATACATTTCACTGTAAAGGACACACACATTGACTCAGAGGGTAGATATTTAATATTAGTCTTGCAAATTCAAAGCTTGAATTTATGCATTTCTAATGTATATGGTCCAAATGTTGATGACTCCTCATTTTTTCACTCTTTTTTCACCTCACTTTCTGCTCACCTAGACAACACAGTCATCGGAGGAGACCTCAACATGGTTCTGGACCCTGGAGTGGACAGGCTCAGTAATGCAAGCGGACACAGGAGTTGGCAGTCAGCAAGTATTGTTAAGCAATATATGAATGATCTGGGTCTTTGCGATACATAGCGTTCTCTTCACCCAACTCTAAGGGACTACAATTTTTTCTCAGCTGTGCATCACTCATACTCTAGGTTAGATTATTTTTTAGTCAGTAGCTCTCTGATGAGAGATATCTCAGATTCCCAAATCCACCCAATCAATATTAGTGATCACACACCAGTTACCCTCACTCTGGAGAAGAGGGGGAGCGTACCATCCTTTAAAAACTGGAGATTTAACACATCTTTGCTTAAAGACCCTGACTTTATAAATTTTTTTAAGAAAGAATGGGACATATTTTTGCAAAATAATGATCAGCCGGAAACATCACCCGTCTCCGGTCCCCCCCGCGGCCTCCGCGGCGGGGCGCCCCTCTGGTCTTGGAGGGCCACTTTTGTGGGGGCGGGTGCTCCTCCCCGTGTCGGCGGCCGGGGCGGCTCTGTCTCTCCGGGCAGGCTGTCCCCTCGCCGGGTGGGGGTCATTGGCCTGGAGGGTGAGGGCCTCCTGGCCACGTGTCCGGCCCGGACCGGGTGGCCGGGGATTGCCTGGGTCGCGGTCCGCCGCCGCGGGACCCCTGGCTGCTTCTTCCCGTGTCGTGGGCCCCCTCGTCCGCCGCCAGGTGGGGTGGGCGGGTGGGGGGGCCACCGCCAGCGAAGGTTTGCCTCCTTCCTACCTCTCCCCTCTGTGGGGTTGCTGGTGGCCTGGGTTCCGGGTTCTTCCTGGTCGGCCTCTGGTCTCGCGGGTGGCGGGGTTGCTTCCCCCCCTCCCCCCACTATAGATACACTTCAGGTAGAGCTTTGTTTGGTTTATTACACACACACACACACACACACACACACACACACACACACACACACACACACACGCACACGCACACGCACACACACACACACACACACACACACACACACACACACATAGCCACATAGACATATACACACTCACGTACACTTATACATATTCATACATTCATGCATGCACACATACACACACATAGCCACACATATGCATACACACACAGTTACATTTAGCCACACATACATATACACGCTCATACACACACACACACACACACACACACACACACACACACACACACACACACACATATAGCCACTCAGTCACATACGTATACATACACATACACACACACACATAGCCACAAAGACATGTACACACACACGCACGCATACACACACACACACACACACACACACACACACACACACACACACACACACACACACACACCTAAAAAAAAAAAAAAAACACTGGGTTTGTAGCTATATATTTATGTATGTATGCGTATATATGTACTGTATATATATTAAATATAGCAATAATGCACATATATATGTCTTTGGTTTTTACCTGCATGGTATCAATCATTAATATGTGTGCAGACAAGGTAAATAAGAAAAAA
Organism: Cololabis saira; assembly: GCF_033807715.1. NCBI lineage: Eukaryota > Metazoa > Chordata > Actinopteri > Beloniformes > Belonidae > Cololabis > Cololabis saira. The sequence goes on from NC_084602.1 coordinate 38,428,227, forward strand.
AAAAATTAAACCTGTAATTAGTCTTTAGTAAACCTCTAGTTAGTGTTTAGTAAAGCCTGTAGTTAGTGTTTAGTAAACCTCTAGTTAGTGTTTAGTAAAGCCTGTAGTACATATGTTTATATAGTAATACACCAACTTACCATTGTGTCTGTGTCTCTCCTTTCTCTGTTCTTTATTCTCTCTGTTGGTTCTCTGTCTTCCTGCTCTGCCCAGCTGGCCTTCGCCCCCCTTACGATCCAAGTCCTGCTCCAGGCTCTTCCATCTAAAGGGGAGTTTTTACCTGCCGTTGTTTATGTAATAATTGCTCGGGGGTTTATGTTCTGGCTCTCTGGAAGGACAACTTGTGTTGTAATAGACGCTATATGAATAAAACTGAATTGAATTTAAAAACAGGACACAAAGGCATAAAAAAACATTTAATTTACTCCAGTTACACAAGTGCTCGTCAAGTGCTCGACTACAGCAAATATGGTTCAAAACGTCGCACAAGCTGCAAGTAGCTTAAGCAGTAATAGTAACAGAAGCACTTTATCTTATTGTATAACTCAGATAGGCTGTTAAAGTCTTAATAATTAAGAAACTGATGGATGTAAACAGCCAGCCACATCGCGTAAGCACACATCTCCGTTTAACGCTGTAAAGCATATAAATTTAATCTGAAAAACAATGATACACAATTCGTATATTCACAAAACATATGTAGATAATTTATCTTAATACAATAAACTCTACAGTTATGAAAGACAATGTTTAGTTATAAAATATACATATTTTAAAACAAGTCAACTTGTATTTTGAGCCCGTAGAAATAAGATAAATGATGAAAATCTGAATGAAAATGTGGCACTTGAACTGTTGCTACATTCATGACGCAGGCTGCACCGTACCGACCAAAGACTCAGTTAATCACTTTAAAGTTTCACGGTGTTTCGTTATTTAGCCCCACTCCAAAGGGGAATGAAACAGGAAAACATCTCGGGATGAATTCAGAAGATAAACTTCTCCCAACTAAAGATGAAGCAAATATGCAAAAGGGAGAAAATAACAATTGCAACAACAGAAGGTTATCGATTGTGTTGTTGGTTGTTTCTTGTGTTTAGACGGAGCTACGAAGGTCCGGGTCAGATTACTCCGACATGTCGCTGTCACACCGATTACATAAACATTTTTGTAATTAGTACTTTTGCTACATTCACTGGATTCTAGAAGAAAAAAATGCTACGTACTCAAATTACTTTAAAACCAAAAAATTCCCACCAAAAAAGAAGAAAAAAAAGTGCATGCAAACAAACAAATTCTGACTTCTCAAACATTTCAGTGCAGAATATTTCACATTTTAGGGGAGGGGCGTCTCTTAATTTGAAACATTATAACGTGGTGAGAGATGTTTATTTTCAGTTTGGCTGTTTGAGAAAACCTAAAAGAAATAGAAAAAGAAAAATCCAGAAGCTGAAAATTGAACAACGGATGTGTATTTATAAAGAATGCAAAAGAAACGCACGGAATATCTGAATATTCTGACATTTGGGCCGAGCCCAAAGACCACAGGTGGAGGTTTGCAGGGGTGGAGCTTTTAGGGGGGCATTTCCATTACCCCTAAATTTGCACAAAACCCCCAAATAAAAATAAAAATAAAATCCTGTAGTGGAAACTGATTCGAAAAAACTCCCAAATGTCACAAAATCCTTTTTATACGTCCAGGAGGGGGTTTTGCGGATGGTTTGATCCTCTGGTCCATCCAAAGGTTTGATGGAAAAGCTTTTTGTGCATTTTCACGTCTCGGGCAGCGCCGGATGTGGCGTCGCCAGTCAGTCTTATCACAATCTGGTCTCCAGCTGAGAATTACGCTGATTCAAACAACACCGTTCAATGGAAACATCACGCCCCCCCTCCCCCGAGTTTTGATTAGATTTATTTCTATTGTAATGGAAACCAACTAATGAGAGGGACCAGGTGAAAACTGAGTCCATGGCAAGGCTTCTTTAACCAAATCTCATCTATCAAACGTAATCTTGCGTGATTTCGACTTTTTGCAATTTTCCCTTTTAACTATTGCATTTAATCAGTTTTCCAGACCTGGAGCAGACGAGCTGCTTCACCCGCAGAAGCAGCTCGTCTATACGACTGTTTATAGGAGATGGATGAAGCTGTAAATGCAGCTTAACCTGGTACTGTCTTTGGGTCAAAATGACCTAATTCTCCTGTTCCTTCTTTCCTCCTGCTCTCTCTCTCTCCCTCCCTCCCTCCCTCCCTCCCTCCCTCCCTCCCTTCCTTCCTTCCTTCCTTCCTTCCTTCCTTCCTTCCTTCCTTCCTTCCTTCCTTCCTTCCTTCCTTCCTTCCTTCCTTCCTTCCTTCCTTCCTTCTTTCCTTGTTTTCTCCCTTCCTTCCTTCTTTCCTTCCTTCTTTTCTCCCTTCCTTCCTTCCTTCCTTCCTTCCTTCCTTCCTTCCTTCCTTCCTTCTTTCCTTCCTTCTTTTTCCCTTCCTTCTTTCTTTCCTCCTGCTCTCTCCTTCCTTCTTCACTTCTTCTTTTCTCCCTTACTCTTTCCTTCCTTCCTTCCTTCCTTCCTTCCTTCCTTCCTTCCTTCCTTCCTTCCTTCCTTCCTTCCTTCCTTCCTTCCTTCCTTCCTTCCTTCTTTCCTTCTTTTCATTCTTCCTTCCTTCCTTCCTTCTTTCCTTCTTTTCATTCTTCCTTCCTTCCTTCCTTCTTTCTTTCCTTCTTCTCTTCCTCCTTCCTTGACCCGAAGAAGCACAAGGGTTAAGTTTCTGGTCCTTCATTTTGAACCTGGAGTTCGGTCCTTGGTCTTCGTCACCATGGAGACGGTAGACCTGGAGTCAGAATGACTAATTGACTAATTGTAAATAATGACGAGGCAGTGATTTGCATCAATGGCCAAAACGATGGACTGGATCGATACTTGGAGGGGATCACATCCCTTTGCCAAGTTCAGAATAAGACTGTGGATCCGGGACGGGGAAAGTGTGAACTGAGGTCGCAGGAGTCCCAAGAGGCAGCAAGGTTGTGGCTTTAGGGCAGATTCAGTATCTGAAAATGTGTGTGTGCTCACGAATCCTAAATAGCACAGATGGGAGTGTCCAGCTCTGCAGGCTGATCTACAAACAGGACCGTCTACTTTCAGTAACGAACCGCAGTTTCCCCCGTTAGACACTTTCCAACCAGCAGAAGAGCAGCCTTTTCTTTTTAATATGCAACTCGGGACATTTAAAGACGAACCTGATCTGTTTAGGTCAAATATTAAGATGCAATCGTGCCTGAGATCAAAAAGAGGCCAATCATAATCATTTTGGACTTATTCAAATAAAAGATCGGAAAGAGAGATATCTTTCTTCGTAGCTCCAAACTAGCTGTCCTACGTCGTACAGCGCGAGCGACTGGACAAGAGGTCATGTGACAACACCTGAGGTAATCTCCTAACGCTGTAAGAAATCCTACAACTTCGTCTTCGACTAGCCGATTGAAATAACTCATTTATTCACGTGACTTCCCTTTTCACGCAACATAAAAAGTTACTCACGTGTGGTTGATTTTTGTGTTTTGACCTAATGACCTAATTCTCCTGTTCCTTCTTTCCTCCTGCTCTCTCCTTCTTTTCTCCCCTCGTACATTCTTTCCTTGTTTTCTACTTTCCTTCCTTCCTTCTTTCCTCTCTTTCTTTCCTTCCTTCCTTCCTTCTTTTTTTCCTTCCTTACTTATTTCCTTCCTTCCTTCCTTCCTTCCTTCCTTCCTTCTTTTTTCCCTTCCTTCCTTCCTTCCTTCCTTCCTTCCTTCCTTCCTTCCTTCCTTCCTTCCTTCCTTCCTTCCTTCCTTCCTTCTTTTTTCCCTTCCTTCTTTCCTCTCTTTCCTTCCTTCCTTCCTTCCTTCCTTCCTTCCTTCCTTCCTTCCTTCCTTCCTTCCTTCCTTCTTTTTTCCCTTCCTTCTTTCCTCTCTTTCCTTCCTTCCTTCCTTCCTTCCTTCCTTCCTTCCTTCCTTCCTTCCTTCCTTCCTTCCTTCTTTTTTCCCTTCCTTCTTTCCTCTCTTTCCTTCCTTCCTTCCTTCCTTCCTTCCTTCCTTCCTTCCTTCCTTCCTTCCTTCCTTCCTTCCTTCCTTCCTTCCTTCCTTCCTTCCTTCCTTCCTTCCTTCCTTCCTTCCTTCCTTCCTTCCTTCTTTTTCCTTCCTTGGTTTTTGTCTCTACGTTCAGTTGGTCTGTAACTTTGTGTTTTGCTGCTGCTGCTTTACCTGAAACAGGTCTCCTCTGTTGTAATTGAGACCCTGGGTCTCAATTACATTTTACCTGTTAAGGTTAATAAAAAAAATAAACATACAGCCAAGCTATGGATTAAAACCGGTGACGTTTGCAGACGCTGTTTTGAACCTGTTTAAAGGAACCACAACTGTTTCTGGACGGGCTTCTCGCAGACTTCCTTCACATTTGATGCCGAGTGGCTACATCCCTTTTATACGCATGTCCATGTCGGCATCTCATCTTCCTGCTCAGTTAACGCCGCCGTACTCGGTACGACCCGCTACTAAAGGAACATTACGTCCTTTTAAATTGCAGGAAAAGAAGAAAAAATAACAACTTTTCTAATCTCATGAAGGGCAGAATGTAAAATATCACTTATTACAGCGTATCGTATATATATTGCTTTTGTTTTGTTTTTGTTTTTATTTTAAATAGAAACTATAATGTACGGTGGCCGAGACCTGCCATTGCTGAAAATAAAAGTAACACTGCAAATAAAATAAACGCTTAGCAAATAAAATAAACGCTGCAAACAAAAAGAAATGCCGCTGCAAATAAAAGAAAAGCTGAAAATATAAAGAAACGCCGCTTCAAATAAAATAAAAATGCTGGAAATAAAATAAAAAAACGACGCAAATAAAAAAGCCACAACGGAAGTGAATTACCGGGGACTATTTTTGCCGATGCACCGGTGTTGCACATTAAAAATTACACGTAGCGACGTTGAACATTAACCTTTTCACTTATTTTCTCGTTCGTTGTTCTTCTTATTCCTCGCTCTTCTTATTTCTTCCTTTTCACTTACATCCTCTTCGTCTTCTTCTTCTCCTCTCACGTAAAAAACACTGGTGCATCAGCAACAATAGTCCCCGGTAATTCACTTCCGTTGTGGCTTTTTTATTTGCGTGTTTTTTTTTTTATTTGCAGCAGCGTTTATTTTTATTTGCAGCAGCGTTTCTTTATATTTGCAGCGGCGTTTGTTTTTATTTGCATCGTTTATTTTATTTGCAAATCGTTTCTTTTTATTTGCAGCGTTTCTTTTATTTTCAGCAATGGCGGGTCTCAGACACCGTAATAATGACCTTCAAACTTCCATCTTCTGCTATGTATTTTAAATAAATATTTCTATATATTACAGGAATTCATAAGTCTACATGAAGCACTAGACAATCCTAAGTGTCTTATAATAATAATAATACTTTTTACGCTGACGATGTTTGTCTGCTACTGCATTTAAGGATGTTAAAATATGGCACCTTTTTTATCTATTGTTTTACTCTTATGTAAAAGCTGAAATGAGACTCAGATACAGACGCGTTCAGGTTCAGCCCGCGCCGTCGTAAACCCGAGCGTTGAGGCCGCCCGGCTCACAGCGTGGAGGAGCTTTGCTTGTAGTCTCTGAGGATGACGGCGGCGTACGTCACGTTCGGAGGCGTGCACAGAACGGACTCGGACACCGGCGAGTTGGGGCTCGCCGGGGCGCCGCCGCGGTCGCGGAAGGGGGAGGGAGGCATCAGTGCCAGAGAGTCCTCCATGGCTAACTTCACCTCCACCAAGTCCTCGTCTTCATGGATCTGGGCGTTGTTGTACATGTATCCGTGGAGGAGGCCGAAGCGCTCGCTCTCCTCCTCCTCGTCCTCCTCTAAAGGGGAGCGGGGCTCCTGGTGGAACTGGGCGGGCAAGAGCGGGTCCTGCTGGATGAGGTGGGCTTGGTGGTAAACCGGGACGCCACTGCTCATCACGGCCCGCAGCTCGGGGCCCGGAGCCACGCCCCCCGGGAGGTTGCCCACGGCGACGCGATGAGGGATGATGCTGTTGTGCTGCAGGGGCTGGTGGGGGGAGTAGAGCTCCACCTCCTCCCCCAACGCCGCACCTTTTCTCATCATCCCAGCGGCAGCGATCTGCCCGTGGGCCATCATGGGGGGGGTGGCAGCGGGGGAGCCGTAGCTGACCGGGTCACTCTCGTCCTCCTCAGCCACGTTGTACAGAGTCTTGGTGCTGAGGCTGGAGAAGTCCCGGCCAGCGTTCTGGTAGGTGTTAGTTAAGGGTTTGATGACGGCCAGCTGATTGGAACCTGCTTCCTGTCTCTTCACATGCACTGACAGTCTGTGCCACATGTGATCCCCTTTTGGAGGATGTCTTGCACCTGGTTCAGACCATGACACAGACTTTCCGTTAGAACTATGAACAGAATAAAGACGGACCGTTACTTGGCAGGAACCCAGCAAGTCGGAGACAGAAAACACAATTCCTTAGATGTTCTCAAGACAATGTTCCAGGGTATCTGCAGGTTCTACCTTTTAGAAAGCGTTGAAAACATTACACTTTAAAAAAATATCAGTCATGTGAGAAAGATAGTAAGCCCTCTTTCAACAGGGTGTCCCAAGGATAAAAATGTCTTATAGAACCACTTGCAGCAGCAATAGAGGGAATGCGCATGACGTCACAGATGCGCCTTCACATATCAGTGGGCGAAATGATAATGATATATATGTGATATATGAGTGGCAAAAAGACTAAGTGGCAGCGTAGACTTTGTGTTTGAGCAACTGGAAAACATCTAAAATGGGAAAGAGCTGCTGTGCGATCGACTGAACTCATAGATTTAGCAAGAAATCTGAGTTATCGTTTTACAGACTGCCGAAAAATAAGCTTAAGAGAGACAAATGGATCGCTGCAATTCACAGAAACAACTGGATTCCAGGCACCGAAACGTAGATTTTTGGTTCCCATTTTGTATCAGTTAATGTTGGATTTTTGGGTAGCTAACGTTAAACGGTCAAATCATAAAGTTCGGTGTCCTCATCACTTTTATTTCTACAACAAATCCTGCCTTGAGGTCAGACCAAGCGTCAAGACTTTTGTAATCCTTCAAGCTTTGCTTCGTGAAATTAAGTACAGAGCCATGGGAAGTCCCATGGCTCAAACAGGAGGGATGAAGAGTATAGTATAGTACACAAAGAATTAAGTATTCAAATACCTACTTTAAAATTTTCATTTTTGTAGGAGCAAGCCTAGTGAAACGAACTAATGGCACTGTTAAGGCTAAGGCTCAGCTCAGCTAAGGCTAAGCCGGAGAGAGCCACTCTCAATGTGGATGAGTGAAATGTTTGCTGAACAGATGTTCAAAGTTCTTGAAAGCTGCGGCTTTCTCCTCTCTCTCCTAAGCAGGAACTGCTGAAACCAGATCCAGATCCTGATTGGTGAGACGAAAAACATGGTCATCACCCCGTCAGGATGGCCCCTTTGCTGTCCAGATTGCAACACCGACAGCAGTAAAGATGGCTGAACGATCTACATGCGTCCACCAATTGCAGTGAAAGCTAGTGAGAAATGTTCCAGGCCTTGAGTAGTGCGGGAAGTCGGAAGAACTCATCTGATGCCTATCTCACCAGCCACAAGCCTGAAGATGACTAGCCCAAACTGGCTGGCTACAACGAGCTGCAGAGGAGTCCGAGAGATGGAAGAAACTTTTCCACTAATGACTCATGCTGACATGTTAGGAATTGTTCCTTAAAACTCTTTACTTGCATTGCTGTGTTGTAATTATGATTACACTGATGTACATTCAGAAACTGGTGCCGAATGTTACCAAAGCTATAGCCGAATTATGTCAGTTGGCCAAAGTTGTGTCAGAAGACAGACGTTCAGCAGGCACCACTTTTGGGTCCTGGCTGACTTCCGGTCCCTGGACTGACATAATGCTAGATTATGATTTTGATTATTACTGTCATTGTACTGGTCTGTGTGTATCATTCTGTGTCTAAGTGCAATGGTCCAAAGAACCATCCAAACTTCCTTAGTCCAGTATTCCTAACTGATGACAAGGATGTTTATGATAACACTGGAGTATAGACTGTTTCATTTTGTTTACTGTGAAATGCTTTAAGCTTTTATGTGTCTTGGCCAGAGTGATTGCTCACTAGGAGGGTCGGAGAGGAATTTCGGGTTTTCGCCTCTCCCTTGACATATAATTACGCGTTAAGCCCTAGCTATTTCTTAAATGTTTATGAGGCTTCTATTCTAAGCCTAATGGACGGATTTTAGTTGAAGTTTCAAAATGACAAGAGGAGGTAATTGTGAGGTTAATCAACCTTTGAACTTGTTTTGTCATTGTGAAAATGTCACATGCTTGGTCAACAGAAGTCACAGCAGCCACTTCCTGATCTACTCAGGTTTTGGACTGTCCTGGTGACAGCTGCCCACTGTAATGTCAGGACTCAATCACACGTTATCACTTCCACCCCATTGTTCACTGTCTAACTGTTTACTGTTCATTGTCCTTATATGATCATTTCCTGTCAACGTTTCTTAATAAAAGCATCCTCTAGAGGGAGGATCTTGGGGAAAGCTCAGGAGTTCTCAATGAGGGCCAAACGTTGCCCTGCACTCCTGTTGCTCTCCCCCTCCTGCAGGAGTGCGCTAAAAACCCATTCCAAAGTAGTCTATGTGTCTTTCCTCGTTATGAATTTATGTAATGTTGATTTGGACCCAACACTCTTTCAACATTTTGGGTTGCCGACCGCTGCTCTAGTAGGTACTAGTGGAATGCAACCAAAAGTGGCCGAAGCCCGCTCCCTAAACAATGACAGGCATTGCATGTGTGTCTCTATTTAATTACAGTTTTGTGTTTATGCCTTGTTTGAATAAATATATGAATAGTATTTACATATTGTTGTGATTGATTAAGCATCAGGTCCATTTCAGTGATGCTGATATACGGTGTAATCTGATTACTATAATGGTAAATAATGTAATTTCAAGTTGAAAATTGTATGTTTAATATTTAAAATTCAGGTTTCATCTCTAATTTAGTCCAATTTAAATCAGTAACATTTACTATTCCTTCCTTTTCTGAGGTGGAGGGGGGTGTTGGAGCTGGTTATTCTGCTAGAGGACTTTGGGACTAGTTAGTAGTCGTGTCAATCCTTAAAAGCACTGGAGTCAATCCTCCAATAGTGTAGAAATAGCGGTAGTGCAGTCGCCACACAGATCTACGGAAGAGTATTAGGGCCAGGCAGGAGAAAAATAAAAATAATATTTTAGAGGAGGAAGATCTTTTTTTCATTATGCACTTCGAGAAAAAAGTCAAAATGTTGAGAAAAAAGTTGAAAAGTCAAGATTAATGTTGAAGTAGAATTTCGAGAAAAAAGTCGAAATGTTGAGAAAAAAGTCGAAATGTCGAGAAAAAAGTCGAAAAGTCGAGATTAATGTTGAAGTACAATTTCGAGAAAAAAGTCGAAATGTCGAGAAAAAAGTCGAAAAGTCGAGAAAAAAGTCGAAATGTTGAGAAAAAAGTTGAAATGTCGAGAAAAAAGTTGAAAAAGTCGAGATTAATGTTGAAGTAGAATTTAGAGAAAAAAGTCGAAATGTCGAGAAAAAAGTCAAAATGTTGAGAAAAAAGTCAAAATTTCGTGAATAAAGTTGAAAATGTGTAGAAAAAAGGCGAAATTTTGACTTTTTTTTCGAAACTGTATTTCAACATTAATCTCGACATTTCGACTTTTTTCTAGAAGTGCATAATAAAAAAAAAATCTCTCAATTTTTTTTTCCTCTTGCATGGCCCTGATACCTTTCCGTACATATCTGATCTTAGCTGATGGATGGAAACATTTCTAGTGAGTTCAACATCATCATCCACTTCTCTGTGTTATTGAGCTGCAGTTGAAAACAAGCTCATATGGAAACTAGCTGAACCAGGATGATGGAATACAATCACGCAGGATCAGGACATTACTAGGTTTGTTTTGGTCTCGGTCTTGATCTGAACTAGTCTTGGTCTCGGTTTAGGCGGTTTTGACTACAAGTCTAGTTAAAGGAGGGCGTACTTACTTTCTCACATGACTGCAGGTTAGTAACTGAGCGAATCCTGCAGGAACCCTGGATTCTGCACGTATGATTTTTCTCTCTTGCCTTTTCCCTCAGCACGCAGAGATGCTCGTTTTTAATTCCGCCAGCGGATCAAGAGGTTGAGGCGGCTGTGTGAATTGAGTTCTGACCTATATTAGTGGCACTTTTGCAACAGGTGCTCCTACGAAAAGGTAAATACAGTTACACGTCAGGTTTCCCCTCGGAGAGGGAATTACGGCTAAAACCAGCATCCCCGAGGTGCCTCAGGAGCAGGATTCACAGACTCAATTACCGGACCCACCTGCCGTTTCCAGCGTTCTTCTTCCTCTTGAACATGTTGAGCAGGCTGTTGCTGCGGCAGGCGATCTTGCCGTCGCCGACGTGCATGCGCACGGCGTCCGAGGTGGTGAAGGCGCTGCGCACGTTGCGCTCCGGCTTGGCCAGGATGATGTACATCTTGGGCGTGAACATGCAGCCCAGCGCCACGGTGACGCTGAGGCTCACGGAGAAGGACGTGGTGATGATCTTGTAGTTGCTGCCGAAGTAGATGGGCACGAACGCCAGCCAGATGATGCAGGTGGTGTACATGGTGAAGGCGATGTACTTGGCCTCGTTGAAGTTGGCGGGCACGTTGCGCGTCTTGAAGGCGTAGTAGGTGCAGCTCATGATGAGCAGGCCGTTGTAGCCCAGCGGCGCCACCACGCCCACGTTGCTGGTGTTGCAGATCAGGAACACCTCCCGGACGCTGGGGTAGGACTTGACGGGCTCGGGGGGCTCCATGACGATGAGCGTCACCTCCAGCGTCAGCTGGGCGCCGATCAGGACGGAGGCGATGACGACCTGGGCCCAGGCGCTCATGAAGCGGGGCTTGCGGGTGCAGATCTTCTTCTTGCTGCCCGCCAGGATGCGCGCGATGCGGTTGGTTTTGGTCACCAGGGCGGAGTAGCACATGGCGGCCGACAGGCCGACGAGCAGCCGCTGCAGGTAGCAGGACGCCACCGTGGGCCGGGTGATGAGCGTGAAGGGGCACAGGTAGCCCAGGAAGATCCCCGCCAGGATGATGTAGCACAGCTCCCGGCTGGACGACTTGACCACCGGCGTGTCGCGGTACAGCACGAAGATGAAGGTGACGAAGGACGTCACCAGGATGCCCAGGACGGAGAACACCACCTGGATGATGGACTCCGGGTTGCTCCACTCCAGGTAGCGCAGCGGGATCGGCTCGCAGCCTGACGAGGAGAGAGACACACAAAAAACTCAAAAATACTTATATTTTTTTACAATATTTCACAGCAGCAGCTCGTAAAAAGCTTCTAAATAAAGGCGGCACATTTCCATGACAAGTGCAAACCTACGGAAGAGTATTAGGGCCATGCAGGAGGAAAATATTTGAGAGGAGAACGTTTTTTTTATTATGCAGAGAAAAAAAAAATGGAAATGTTGAGGAAAAAGTCGAAATGTCTAGATCAGGGCTCGGCAACTCGCGGCTCTAGAGCCGCATGCGGCTCTTTAGCGCCGCCCTAGTGGCTCCTGGAGCTGTTTTAAAAATGTTTGACCTTTTTTTCTTCTTTTTCTTTTTTTTTCTTTTTCTCTTTTTTTTCTTAATTTTTTTCTCTTTTTTTTCTTTTTCCTTTTTTCCTTCCCTTTTCCTTTCCTTTTTAATCTCAACATTTCGACTTTTTTCTCAAAATTTTCACTTTTTTCTCAAAATTTTGACTTTTTTCTAAACATTTCAACTTTTTTCTCGAGATTGTACTTCAACATTAATCTCAACATTTCAACTTTTTTCTCGAAATTTTGACTTTTTTCTCGATATTTCGACTTTTTTCTCGACATTTCGACTTTTTTCTTGACATTTCAACTTTCGCCATTTGTCTTCATTCTAAGGCTGATACAAGACTTTTCATTTTTTGTGGCTCCAGACATATTTGTTTTTTGTGTTTTTAGTCCAATATGGCTCGCCTCTTTCAACATTTTGGGTTGCCGACCCCTGATCCAGATTAATGTTGAAATACAATTTCGAGAAAAAAGTCAAAATGTCGAGAATAATGTTGAAATACAATTTTAAGAATAAAGTCGAAATTTCGCCTTTTTTCTCAACATTTCAACTTTTTTCTCGACAGTTCGACTTTTTTCTTGACATTTCGCCTTTCGCCATTTGTCTTCATTCTAAGGCTGATACAAGACTTTTCATTTTTTGCGGCTCCAGACATATTTGTTTTTTGTGTTTTTGGTCCAATATGGCTCTTTCAACATTTTGGGTTGCCGACCCCTGGTCTAGATTAATGTTGAAATACAATTTCGAGAAAAAAGTCAAAATGACGAGAATATTGTTGAAATACAATTTCAAGAATAAAGTCGAAATTTCGTCTTTTTTCTCAACATTTCAACTTTTTTCTCTAAATTGTCCTTCAACATTAATCTCGATATTTTGACTTTTTTCTCGACATTTCGACTTTTTTCTCAAAGTGCATAATGAAAAAAAAATCTTCCTCCTCTAAAATATTATTTTTATTTTTCTCCTGCCTGGCCCTAATACTCTTCCGTACTGACCTGTCAAGTTTTGGATTTAAAAATAAGGGATATTTTCCACCACCCGCCATCCCACCAGCCCAACCAAGGTCCAGTATCCCTTAGATTTTAATACAGATTTACAAGAAATCTAAAATAACTACCTGTCAACCACTTACAAACTACAATTATGTTCAGAATCTGATAGTTCAACCTTTGTTGACACTGAAATGCAGTGGACATTCCTATGTATGTCATTTCTATAATAGACCCTAAATGAAAACACAAAAGGGAATTAAAGCACATTTATTTATTTTAAATATTTTCAGTTTATATACACCTTGATTGTCTTCAAGTGAAACATTTACATTTTATTTGTCATTTTCACTCATGACGGACATCGTTCCTTCCCCAGTGAGAGACACTAACTTTGCAGTTACTCATCTTTCAGAACCCGTAACTGTAACATCCTGCTCCTCTTTAGGAAAGTACATTTGCTATCCCATTTTTACAGATATTAATGCTAATTCTTCGCTTTTCCGGCAGAAATGTCTTCTCTCTCTTGTTACATCCATCCATCTCTCTGATTTGTTGTTCCGAATTTGCTCCCGTTTTCGCCACTAACCTTGCGAGAACTGCCATGCAGGCTACAGCAAGTGGCAGTTCTCGCGAGGCCAGTGGCAATTCAGTTTGCTGTTTCAAAATGATTATATTATAAAACGGGAAATTTAAGGGAAAGTATTCATACGGGAGGACGGCGGGAAAGAGGGGTAAAATAGGTAGTTTCCCGACCAAAATGGGAGACTTGGCAGGTATGCAAGTGTAAGAACTTCGGGTTCTGTTACATGGGCACATTAAAAATTAAAGGAAAAGCATCTTTGCCTGAGAATATACAGTAAGTCCCAAAGTAGGTTTTTAGTGCAACTATAAATAAACGTCTTTCAGCGCAGCCATAACAGGCTGGGCGGCGGCCAGCGGGGACGAGGCGAGAAAATCCTGCATATTTCATGGATACAAGTAGATCACCTTTCTTCCTCAAGCTGAGAAACACTCTTTGGATATCTGCAGGACTGTCTCAGAAAATTAAAATATTGTGATAAAGTCCTTTATTTTCTGTAATGCAAAAATGTCATACATTCTGGATTCATTACAAATCAACTGAAATATTGCAAGCCTTTTATTATTTTAATATTGCTGATCATGGCTTACAGCTTAAGAAAACTCAAATATCCTATCTCAAAAAATTAGAATATTCTGGGAATCTTAATCTTAAAATGTAAGCCATAATCAGCAATATTAAAATAATAAAAGGCTTGCAACATTTCAGTTGATTTGTAATGAATCCAGAATGTATGACATTTTTGTTTTTTTAATTGCATTACAGAAAATAAAGAACTTTATCACAATATTCTAATATTCTGAGACAGTCCTGTATATGATTCATTATTGCTTTGTTTATTCATTTATTCGGGTTTTTTTAGTTTTTTAGTCTTAGTTTTTTAGTTTAGTTTATTTTGTTTTGGTCATTTACATTAAAGATGTTTGCATATACACACTGTATATGTATACACACAGTGTAACCAACAAAACAAAGAAAATGAACAAAGAAGAGAAGAAAATAAATGTCACTCACGATTGAGGAGAGTATAATTTAGACAGTTGGATATTTAATACCAAGATAATTTATATTAGTGTTCTATATTTATCTATTATTTTAGATTTATAATTTTTTTTAAATTTGTAAATTGAGCTACTTTTTTTTAGTTCCTCATCCAGGCGGTTCCATAGTTTCACCTTCGACACTGATACACCTTGACATTTCTTTTGTTCTTGGCCATTTCTGCTCAAAAATTATTACATTACAACTTTTGGTTATTTTTTTGTTTATCCCCAAAAAAGTAATGTTTTGTTGGACAAGAGAATAACTGGCGCCATGTTTTTGCCTTTAAATATGTTTAAAGGTATGAAAACATTAAAGGGTTAGGTTATAATTGCATAAATTGTCTATATTTCATTACTTTATATAATGTCTTGGGGTTACATTTGCAAAAAATGCTAAAAACCAAATTCTCAAAAATTAAAAACCAAAATAGACCGAAAATGGAACAAATAAAAACGGAATGTGGGAAAAATTAAAACCGATTTCATCCGTCTCTGTTTGCTGCCCTGGATCTGTTTGGTAATTCATACTTGCTGTTGAATCTCAATATAATACTAGTATTAATATGTTGCAGAACTACAGTCATATAATTCATGCAACAGCTCAAAAAACTGTTTTAATAACACTAACCCAAATCAATATCGGAATCGAATCGGATCGAATCGGATCGTGATAATTGATTCTGAATCTTAAGAATCGGAATCGAATCGATTCTTGCCATTTGAATCGATCCCCAGCCCTAATGGTTGGGGCTAAAAAAAAACAAAACAAACCATTTTTGCATCTATCTAAACATCCCGTCGTGGAAGGAAAAGCGATGCGGGCTCATGCAGGCGGGAAGACGGTAGCGAGGAAGTGTTTTGTCTCCGAACGGCTTGCGAGACCTCTGAAAGTGGGCCAGAGCAGCGGTGAGTGAAGTAGGGCTGCCGTCAAAGATGATGAATGTGCTCTCAGGTGTCCTGGGAAAGCAGGGAAAATAGGACGGAGCAGGTTTGTGTAAAGCGGCGTTGCTGCAGGGACAAGCTGTACGGGGCACGAGGCTGGCGAGGGGAGAGGGAAAAGTAAAAAGTACTTTTCACACCGTCCTTAGGAAGTGGAAGAGGCCTCCTTTGATGGTCGGCCCCAGAAACTCCCGTCTTGCTTGTCTCTGGTGAAAAATGCAAAGCTCTTTTTTGCACATCAGCAGTGACGAAGCGAGCTCACTGAGCTGCAGGGGACGTCACGGTGGAGACGGCAACGAGTCCAACTAATATCCTCATCATCTTGGACCACGACTCTGAACTTTCTCTGCAGTTATGCCTACTTACTCCCATCTGTTGCCTTTCAAGGTCAAAATGATGCATTTGTGGATTTTACATGTAAATGTCCGATTAGATCACTTGAAATGCATCTTGGTGCAGACCAGGGGTCGGCAACCCAAAATGTTGAAAGATCCATATTGGACCAAAAACACAAAAAACAAATATGTCTGGAGCCGCAAAAAATGAAAAGTCTTGTATAAGCCTTAGAATGAAGACAACACATGCTGCATTTACTGTATCTATATAAGTTATAACTGGGGGAAGATTTTTTTTTTCATTATGCACTTCGAGGAAAAAGTCGAAATGTGGAGAAAAAAGGTCAAAATGTCGAGAAAAAAAGGTCGAAATGTTGAGAAAAAAGTCAAAATGTCGAGAAAAAAGTCAAAATTTCGAGAAAAAAGTCGAAATGTCAGGATTAATATTGAAGTACAATCTTGAGAAAAAAGTCGAAATGTTGGGAAAAAAGTCGAAATGTTGAGGAAATTGTCAAAATTTCGAGAAAAAAGTCGAAATGTCGAGATTAATGTTGAAGTACAATCTCGAGAAAAAAGTTGAAATGTCGAGAAAAAAGTCAAAATTTAGAGAAAAAATTCGAAATGTTGAGAAAATTGTCAAAATTTCATGAAAAAAGTCGAAATGTCGAGAAAAAAGTCAAAATTTCGAGAAAAAAGTTGAAATGTCGAGAAAAAAGTTTAAATGTCGAGAAAAAAGTCGAAATATGGAGATTAAAAAGGAAAGGAAAAAGGAAGAAAAAAAGAGAAAAAAGGAAAAAAGAAGCAAAAAAAGAAAAAAGAAAAAAAGAAGAAAAAAAAGAGAAAAAAAGAAGAAAAAAGGAAAAAAAATGTCAAACAAAAAAAGCTCCAGGAGCCACTAGGGCGGCGCTAAAGAGCCGCATGCGGCTCTAGAGCCGCGGGTTGCCGACCCCTGGTCCACACCGTAATTCCTGATCTGATACATCAGCGCTGGCCACTTGTGATTTCTCAGCAGCTGATTCAAGAGAGAAAACTAGAGATCAAATAAGGAGACCTTAGATGGTGTTGGAAAAGCGTCCTAACCTCCACGCTCGTAGGGGGACCCTTTGAGCTAAGAATTACAGAAGTTCCTTCATTGCTCTTTAAATGGAAAAAAACCTTAAAATACAGAAAACCTCCCAGTCTAATCAAAGAAAGTACTGTATTTTGACTCGGATAATGTTTGTGCTTTTAAATCACTTCCAATTTCTCGACTTATTTGTGCTGATAAAAAGCAACATTCCGGACGGCACTGCTTTTCGATTACAACTTGACTTTAATATGTCTAAGATCACAAATCTGCCCTTAAATAATTATTTCAACTGACTTTCACATACGCTTGTTACTTCTTTGGCCAGTCAACGGCACACTAGGTTCATCGTCAGAGCTAAACAAGTACGTAGAAAACCAACAGAGGCTTTAGAGCAGGGGTCGGCAACCCGTGGCTCTAGAGCCGCATGTGGCTCTTTAGCGCCGCCCTAGTAGCTCCTGGAGCTTTTTCAAAAATGTTTGAATGTTTGATTGTTTTTTTTTTCTTCTTTTCTTCTTTTTTTCCTTTTTTTGTCTTTTTTTCTTCCTTTTTTCCTTTTTTCTTCTTTTTCCCCTTTTTTCTTTTTTTCCTTTTTTTCTCTTTCTTCCCTTTTCCTTTCCATTTTAATCTCGACATCTCGACTTTTTTCTCCACATTTCAGCTTTTTTCTCGAGATTGTACTTCAACATTAATCTTGACATTTCGAAATTTTGACTTTTGTCTCGACATTTCGACTTTTTTCTCAACATTTCGACTTTTTTCATGAAATTCTGACTTTTTTCTCGAAATTTTGACTTTTTTCTCGACATTTCGACTTTTTCCTCAAGATTGTACTTCAATATTAATCGTGACATTTCGACTTTTTTCTCGAAATTTTGACTTTTTTCTCAACATTTTGACTTTTTTCTAGAAATTTTGACTTTTTTCTCGAAGTGCATAATGAAAAAAAAAATCTTCCCCCAGTTCTAACTAATATAGAAACATGCAGCATGTGTTGCCTTCATTCTAAGGCTGATACAAGACTTTTCATTTTTTGCGGCTCCAGACATATTTGTTTTTTGTGTTTTTGATCCAATATGGCTCTTTCTACATTTTGGGTTGCCGACCCCTGCTTTAGACTGAGCTCTCACAAACAAACAACAACAAAAATCATCAAACCTTAAAGATTCCTGCACATGGTTTTCATTCAGCTTAGACCGGGGGTCGGCAAACCGCGGCTCTAGAGCCGCATGCGGCTCTTTAGCGCCGCCCTAGTGGCTCCTGGAGCTTTTTCAAAAATGTTTGACCTTTTTTTTTTCTTTTTTTCTCTTTTGTTCTCCTTCTTTCTCTTTTTTCCTTTTTTCTCTTTTTTTTCTCATTTTTTTCCTTTTTTTCTCCTATTTTCTTCCTTTTTGCATTTTGACTTTTTTCTCAACATTTTGACTTTTTTCTCAAGATTTTACTTCAACATTAATCTCAACATTTGGACCTTTTTCTCTAAATTTTGACTTTTTTCTCGGCATTTCGACTTTTTTCTCAACATTTCGACTTTTTTCTCGACATTTCAGCTTTCGCCATTTGTCTTCATTCTAAGGCTTATACAAGACTTTTCATTTTTTGCGGCTCCAGACATATTTGTTTTTTGTGTTTTTGATCTAATATTGCTCTTTCAACATTTTTGGTTGCCGACCCCTGGCTTAGACCGTAGGGCTCTTCTTTGCATAGTGGGCTAAATAAACTGGTTCTTGTTCATGTTCTTTTTTTTATATATCTAACTCTGTATATCAAAGGCTGTGCGTGTCTGACTGACTGATTTTCTTGGGCAGTTAAGGAAGAGAAAAGAGCACAATCGTACCTTCCAGTTCGTCGTCGGGCCACCAGCCCAGATCACAGGCCTTGCACGTGAACTCATCCTGGACGACCTCATTCTCTTTACAGGCCGTACAGATCCAGCAGCAGCTCACCTCTCCCTTCCTTATCACCTGGGCCAGGAAACAGGTTCAGACATTTTTGTTTTTGTAATTGCATTACAGAAAATAAAGAACTTTATCACAATATTCTAATTTTCTGAGACAGTCCTGTAATTCGGTCGGTCCTAATAATGGTCATTTATTTATCTTTAGATGTGTTGTGTAATTGTACTTTTTGAGTTACCAAGTTGGATTGAACAAATCTTCATTTACAGCTGCAGGTTTAACGATGAAAACCCTTTTTGAAGATGCGTTCAAATAGTCGGAATGATACATTTGGATTTTAAGGAAATCCATAAGTAACATCTAACATGATAATGATAAACACATTTTTCATAAAATTGGAACACAAATTGTATTCAAAATTTTTCAGTTCCATATTTGTGCTTTGAAATTTCATTTCATTTTCATTTTATTCTTTATTTCATTCAAAAAATAAAACAAACAATTCAATACAAACACAAATGTTCATAAATTGTGAATGAAAAGGGAACAGAAAGAAGAAGAATCTTATCTATTCTGCCCCTTTTTCCAAGAAATAAATTCACAAATAACATAAATTTAAAATTTTAAAAACAACAACTAAGTAAAAAAAAAACTAAAATAAACTTATTTACTTTCTTACTTAACATACAGGCTTTAATTGTTCTTTTGAATGTAATGTTTGATTTTGATTCTTTGTTTTCTTTATTCAAAAATGCTAGGTAGCATAAGCTAATGTAGATAATAAGTACGCCATTATTCAAAACTAATCTGCTATGTTATTAATCGGTTTACATTTTATATCACTGAGTGACCTTTGGTAATAATTGATTGATTTTCTATATATTTACAGCTATATAACAAATTATGAAGCGCCACAGGGCTCAATTTGAGGTCCCGCACGCTTCTATACGCTGATGAGACACTACTCTATATTGTTGTAGTTTCTGATGATCTGGGGGGAATCCATGGCCTTTAGTAAAGGATGGCCTGTGGAAAAACCCTCCTGATTGTCTGAACGTTGAGTAAGAAACTCAAAACCTGTTTTTTTAACCTGGTTTTATATTTTATTTGAAATTGTTTACCTTTACCCCATTCATTAATGAAATTCAGCCTGTTTTTTTGCTTGCCTTTTAGTCTAGCCCCTAATAAAACGTAATTTACTTCTAATTATTTTCATAGTTTTTAATGAAATAATAATAACTAATAAGTGAAATATATTTTTGGATTTTAGCATTTTAAGCATTTTACGTGTTTTTCTTTCGTTTTCTTTTTCTCCTTGTTTTAGGACCCTTCCTTCCTTCCTTCTTTCCTCCCTTCCTTCTTTTCTTCCTTCCAAAAAATAAGATTATTCTGGGAATCTTAATCTAAACTGTAAACCATAATCAGCAATATTAAAATAATAAAAGGCTTGCAATATTTCAGTTGATTTGTA
This sequence comes from Cololabis saira, assembly GCF_033807715.1. Lineage (NCBI taxonomy): Eukaryota > Metazoa > Chordata > Actinopteri > Beloniformes > Belonidae > Cololabis > Cololabis saira. The sequence continues at coordinate 38,448,197 of NC_084602.1, forward strand.
ATGAATCCAGAATGTATGACATTTTTGTTTTTTTAATTGCATAACAGAAAATAAAGAACTTTATAATAATATTGTAATTTTCTGAGACAGTCCTGTAGTTGGAACCTTATTACTGCAGTGCCCAGATCAGCACCAGAAGTCCCGTAAAATCCCGTAAAACCCGGTAAGATCACGTTAAAGGCTTATTCATGGTTCTGCGTTACACCAACGCAAAGCCTACGCCGTAGGCTCTGCGTCGATTTAACGCGGAACCATAAATCAGCCTTAAGTCAGACAAGGGTTGTGCAACGCGTGAAAGGCAAGTTTGATTTTATTTTCTGTTCTCCCGTTCTACATGTAGCTGAAAAGCTTAAAGTAACTAAAGTAACGTATTTTTTTTGTCTTAGACTAACTATAACGGGATTACCCAAATTACAACTGTAACGCGTTACATTACTGCGTTACTGGCGAATGTAATCTCGTTACAGTTACTTTGTAACGCGTTACTTTGTAACGCGTTACAAAGTAACGTGTTACACCCAACACTGATAACATCTAAGAGAATATGTCCCGGACCTTGATCTCTCCTTTGGAGCACGGCTCACTGCAGACCGAGCGCACGATGTCGCTGCTGTTGATCTGGATCATCTCATCGTCGATGCTGAGTAAACCCTCGTGCCACGAGCCGATGTTGATGTAGTCGTAAACGCCCGGCTCCACGCGCTGGAAGTTCATAATTTCATACCTGATGGTGGATAGAAAGACAGGAGAAAAAGAGAAAGAGAAAAGGCAAAATAAGATGAAAGGATTTACTTTAATCCTATCTTAAAAGCCATGTTTCCAATCAGACCAATTTTGATCATTAAGAATTTCCTAGTGCAAATGTAACCTGATGATATTTTCCAGTTTTTTACCGCTTTTAGTTACATTTACACGGCGTCCCAACTTCACTGGAAATGGGATTGTGTGAGTTTTTGATCCGTTTACACTTCAGACACCCACATATATGCACAGGGCCGCTTCTCCTGCGCTGTGCAGGGCCTCATCTTCCAACGGGGCCCACATTTTGCGCAAAGGGACGCATTTGCATGGTAGCGCATATGCGCTACCATGCGCTCTTGCTACAGGTGAGATTTCAATACGTCGTCCATAGGGTTGTAACGATACACTAATCTCACGATACGGTATTACACGATACACGATATTGAGGTCACAATAACGATACGATATTATAGCAGTATTTTTTTAACAACCTTGAATGAGGAACATACTGGAAAAAATGGTCTTTTATTTGAAAGACACAAAATACAAAACAATACTGTGCGTTTGCCCTATTGTTACAGTTTGTAATGCTTTATAACTGTTTAAGTTTTAAAGAGAAAGCCAGGCCAACCATTTTCCACAAACTGAACTAAAAGTAAATGTCAGGTTTGCATAATGATCTTCAGTTTCATACAAGTACAAATATTTAGCCACAAACTGAATAGTTTCATGTATGATTTTACTTTTTACTTTTCCATAAATGTAACAACTAAAATTAAATAAATAAATAAAAGTAAATAAATACATACAATTTTACATCATAAAAAGATTGATTCATGCTCACCTTATACGTGTAAGAGGAGATTTATTTTTGTTAAGGTTATTTTGGTAATTCAGGGTTGATTATTTTATAAATATATTCTTTATATTCTGATGTAAATCAGGGACTATAATGACACTAGTCAGTTTATCTGTAGTGATTAGTCTGTTTTAGATTGGGCGGAGTGATACGCCACAGTACGGCACTAGGTGCTGTGTTGATGTTCTAAAATCCTACACTGTTGAGGGACATTAAAGTACACTGGAGCTCAGCAGAAGTTTCCCCGTGTTTATCCTACTCACCACCCCAAAAAGGTTTAATTTAATAAGGTACGGCTTAACTCTACACCAGCCTTACATCAGTAAAAGTTCAGAGCTCAAAACGGGACTAGTTTCTTCTGAGCGGAGGAAGATTTTGGTCCGCGGGTCGAGGCGCGGTCGTTACTAGTCAACACAATAGATTAATATTAATGATCCAATATCGCGAGACAGTTTGTCACCTCCACGACACGTTTCGTGACGTTTTTGTATCGCGAAATTTCGTGGCACGATATATTGTTACTAGTCGTTCAAAACACTGTACGAATCAGGAGCGAGCAGGAAAGAAAACAAGGCAAAACACGAGGAAACTCGTGCTTCATTCGAAAGTGGGTATGTTGTTGAAATAAAACTTTGCAGCACAAACACCTGAGCTGCCACTCATTAGATAGAAATCTGTGTAGACTGGAGGATAGTTATTGAACGCCCTCCGTATTCACGTCTGTTGAAAAAGAGTGGTCACATGACCAATCTGTCATATAAAAGCTATAAAGCTATATGGTCTTATAGCCAATATAAAACATATTGGCTGTAGTTTAATATCAATTTATGTTGTTAAAAGTTTTCAACCTCATTGATGACTTTGCATCCAGAAAATAGAGACGTGCATCAGTAAAAGGCGCACGTGCACATTTAGTCCTGATTTCAAATCTGCTGTCAGTTTTTTGTGGGGGAGTGAGGTAACTTTCTTTTGATGAGTAATCGCTATTTGTGACTCGGATTTGTTCATTTATTTCAGTTTTAAGTTTTTGTATTTAATATTTATTTATTTCAGGTTGAATTTTATTTCTTTTATTTGATTCATACAATCAAACTACTGTATCTATACTTATAGTACATTTGTTATTATTGATAAAGGTTTTCAAGTTAAGTGGCATCCTTAAAGTAATTTTGTACCAATGATACATTTGGGATGGGGAGAGGTGTGGGGGCTGGGGGGCCTCCAAATAACATTTCGCTTAGGGCCCCAATTTGTTCAAGAGCGGCCCTGTACATGCAGTCACACTCATCAAATCTCTCTTTATATTCATAAAATGCTTTCTTTAATACAAAAGTAAGATCCACCTGTTGCACTTTGCTACATTTTCCTGTTAGTGGGTTCTGACTGAGGCTGGTGGTGCTTTATGTCCACTTTGTGCTGGTTTTTAGTGCGGGGAAAAACAAGTAGGCATGTGTCAAGGCTAGAGCAGAGGTCGGCAACCCGCGGCTCCAGAGCTGCATGCGGCTCTTTAGCGCCGCCCTAGTGGCTCCTGGACCTTTTTTTTCCTTTGTTTCTTTTTGTCTTTCCTTTTTAATCTCAACATTTGGACTTTTTTCTCGAAATTTTGACTTTTTTCTCGAGTTTTTGCCTTTTTTCTCGAAATTTCGACTTTTTCTTGACATTTCGACTTTTTTCATGAAATTTTGACTTTTTTCTCGACATTTCGACTTTTTTCTCAACATTTTGACTTTTTTCACGAAATTTCGACTTTTTTCTCGACATTTCGACTTTTTTCATGAAATTTTGACTTTTTTCTCGACATTTCGACTTTTTTCTTAAGATTGTACTTCAACATTAATCTCGACATTTCAACTTTTTTCTCGAAATTTTGACTTTTTTCTCGACATTTCAACTTTTTTTTTCCAAAATTTTGACTTTTTTCTCGAGATTTTGACTTTTTTCTCGAAATTTCAACTTTTTTCTCGACATTTTGACTTTTTTCTCGAGATTGTACTTCAACATTAATCTTGACATTTCCACTTTTTTCTCGACATTTCTACTTTTTTCTCGACATTTCGACTTTTTTCTCGAAGTGCATAAGGAAATTTTTTTTAATTTTTTTCTTTTTTTTCTCTTTTTCTTTTTGGCTTTCCTTTTTAATCTCGACATTTCGACTTCTTTCTCGAAATTTTGACTTTTCTCGACATTTCGACTTTTTTCATGAAATTTTGACTTTTTTCTCGACATTTCGACTTTTTTCTTAAGATTGTACTTCAACATTAATCTCAACATTTCGACTTTTTTCATGAAATTTTGACTTTTTTCTAGACATTTAGACTTTTTTCATGAAATTTTGACTTTTTTCTCGACATTTCGACTTTTTTCTCGAAGTGCATAATGAAAAAAAAATCTTTCCCCAGTTATAACTAATATAGAAACATGCAGCATGTGTTGCCTTCATTCTAAGGCTGATACAAGACTGAATTCTTTGCGGCTCCAGACATAATTTATTTTTTGTGTTTTTGGTTCAATGTAGCTCTTTCAACATGTTGTGTTGCCGACCCCTGGGCTACAGAGAGCAGGAGAACTCTTTACCTTCCAGGCGAGTCGCCGTTCTCGTCAAAGCGGATGTCTTCCCCAGACACGCCCATGAAAGACGTCTTGATGATGAAGTCCAGCAGGTGGCTCCCGTCGACGGGCGTCATGGCGTCGCAGAGCCCCGCGCGGCCGGGGCAGAAGTAGGAGTGCATGTCGTGCAGGCCGTGGGCCATGGCGTTGATGGCATTGATCACAAAGCCCATCTTGCTGTCCTGAACATAGTTGTCCTCCAGACTTTCATAACCTGCCCACACACCAGACAACCGTCAGCATTCGTCTCCAAGAGGAAAGGAAAGGACTTCATTGCTGCAAGCAGTAGCATGTAGGGATGGGCGGTATGGACTAAAAAATGTATCACGATCATTTCTGGCATTTATCCGGATAATGATAAAAATTACGATAAATACCAATTTAACTCCATCTTTGTAACTATAAATCTATCTCGCTCTCAGATCCGCCATGTTTGTTACACAAAAACCTCATCAACGGGAATTTATTTATTTATCTTTCTTTCTTTCTTTCTTTCTTTCTTTCTTTCTTTCTTTCTTTCTTTCTTTCTTTCTTTCTTTCTTTCTTTCTTTCTTTCTTTCTTTCTTTCTTTCTTTCTTTCCTTCTTTCTTTCTTTCTGGCTCATTTCCTTCCTTCCTTCCTTCCTTCCTTCCTTCCTTCCTTCCTTCCTTCCTTCCTTCCTTCTTTTTTCCCTTCCTTCCTTCCTTCCTTCCTTCCTTCCTTCCTTCCTTCTTTTTTCCCTTCCTTCCTTCCTTCCTTCCTTCTTTTTTCCCTTCCTTCCTTCCTTCCTTCCTTCCTTCCTTCCTTCCTTCCTTCCTTCCTTCCTTCCTTCCTTTTTCCCTTCCTTCCTTCTTTTTTCCCATCCTCCCTTCCTTCCTTCTTTTTTCCCATCCTTCCTTCCTTCCTTCCATCCTTCCTTCCTTCTTTTTTCCCTTCCTTCCTTCCTTCCTTCCTTCTTCCCTTCCTCTTTTCTCCATTCCTTCCTCCTTTCCTTCCTTCCTTCCTTCCTTCCTCCTTTCCTTCCTTCCTTCCTTCCTTCTTTTTTCCCTTCCTTCCTTCCTCCTGCTCTCTCCTTCCTTCCTTCCTTCCTCTTTTCTCCCTTCCTTCCTTCCTCCTGCTCTCTCCTTCCTTCCTTCCTTCCTTCCTCTTTTCTCCCTTCCTTCCTTCTTTCCTTGTTTTCTCCCTTCCTTCCTTCTTTCCTTGTTTTCTCCCTTCCTTCTTTCCTCCTGCTCTCTCTTTCCTTCCTTCCTTCCTTCCTTCCTTCCTTCCTTCCTTCCTTCCTTCCTTCCTTCCTTCCTTCCTTCCTTCCTTCCTTCCTTCCTTCCTTCCTTCCTTCCTTCCTTCCTTCCTTCCTTCCTTCCTTCACGTACATTGTGCGTGGATTTAACACAGAACCATAAATCAGTTTTACACAAAAACGTCTTCTTATCGTGAGGAATTGTTTTGACGGTTTATCGTGAACGGGAAAATATCGCCCATTCCTAGTAGCATGTTTGAGTCCTCTTAATCTCAGGTGTGTGGGGTTGTCTAGCTGATGTAAGACATTACAAAGCAGTGATAGGGTGCTCACAGACGCAGGCTTGTAATTACTCTCTGAGTTCAGGCGACAGGCATCTCTGCCTCCGCAGGAGGCGGCCTTGTGAGAACAGGAAGCCTCAGAAAATGCCTTCAAAAGAGACCTTGTTACCATGGCAAGACTATTCATTTCTGGATATCTGAGTCATGATTCAATTTGAGTTGCTCTGACACCGTGAACGTGCACGACACCGACAATCTGAGCAGATTTCAAGCAGGATAAACAAACCACGTCCGTGCAGTCTTCTCCCAGGAAAATGATTGATATTAGGATGCAATTACACCCTATCAGTTCAGTGTAATGAAAGCTGGAAGCAAAGCAGTCTTTTTCTATTTACGTAGAAAGTGTTACAAAAAAAAAGCACACAATGCATCTATTATTATTATTTTCTGCCAAAACACGTGTTCGGCTGGTGTTCAGGTTGAAAATGATCAAAAAGAGCTCATTGTAATTGTTGCCAGAGGAAAAGATGCAGTTGTTAACTTCAACCTGTAATACCAACTATCAATATTACAGGACTGTCTCAGAAAAATTTGAATATTGTGATAAAGTTCTTTATTTTCTCTAATGCAATTAAAAAAAAAAAAAAATGTCATAAATTCTGGATTCATTACAAATCCACTGAAATATTGCAAGCCTTTTATTATTTTAATATTGATGATTATGGTTTACAGTTTAGATTAAGATTCCCAGAATATTCTAATTTTTTGAGATAGGATATTTGAGTTTTCTTAAGCTGTAAACCATGATCAGCAATATTAAAATAATAAAAGGCTTGCAATAGTTCAGTTGATTTGTAATGAATCCAGAATGTATGACATTTTTGTTTTTGTAATTGCATTACAGAAAATCACAATATTCTAATTTTCTGAGACAGTCCTGTATTTACTCAATTCAGAGCCAGTCGGACTTTGTCGTGCATCTTAACTTAAAGTATTCCAGTTTGTGCGTTTATAACTCTAGTTTTGTTATCCTGTGAAATAAATCTGCTCATGCAAGCAGACGTTGCATTCGCAGACTGGTCCTGTGATGTCCATGCACAGATCAACCCATGCCCATGCATCTATCCCTGCACTAGTTATCTATCCCCCCTAGTCAGAGTCACAGGCAGTATTGGAGTTGAGGGGGGATGAGGGGGGATGAGGGGGGTGGCATCCCCCCTGAAATAAAAACGGTCCAAATCATCCCCCCTGAAATAAAAACGGTCCAAATCATCCCCCCTGAAATAAAAACGGTCCAAATCATCCCCCCTGTAAAACTGCCATCCCTCCTTTCCATCCCTTCTGTCATTTCATCAATGAATGTGGTTTTACTGCTATTTCAACATTTAGAGTCATCACCAGAAAAATAACACCAGAAAAATAACTTATTTCACAATTTCCACCTGTTTCAAGTACATTTTCAATTGAAATAAGTAGGAAAATCTGCCAGTGGAACAAGATTTATCTTCTTATTACAAGCAAAAAAATCTTGTTCCACTGGCAGATTTTTGTACTTATTTCAAGTGAAAATCTACTTGAAACAGGTGGAAATTGTTGTTTTTTCCAGTGATGAGTCTTGTTTTAAGTGTAATGAGATTTTTTTTTACTAAAATGAGACATTTTATCTAGAAATAAGACAATTATTCTTGTTAAGATTGTGAGTTTTTGCAGTGATCCATTTTACTTATCCTGTGAAGAACAGAGTCATATTGATAAGTTCAGAAAAGTGTTTTTTATTGTTGTGTTTTGATGTACTTGATGTAAGCCCAGTGGATATTTAAAGCTTACAGAAGGCTGCATTTAACTGCTGCTATGTCATTCCTGCAGTATTTCTGCAGGTGTTTTGGTCACTGCTATTATTTGTAATATATTATATTATTTGTAATCAGCACAAATTATCTGTCCCCATATGATCAAATCCACCATCCCCCCTGATTTCTGAGTCACGACTCAAAAACGTACAGACAGACAACCATTGGCCACACTGGCCGCCAATCCAGTCTGAGCCCCTAACTATACGTACATTTGTTCCTTTATATCATTTTACCTCAAAAATCTTGTTAAGTGTTCAAGGTTTCTTTACCTTGGCATCAGAACTGTGTATTTAACAGGACGATTGATCAACGTGATCAACAATGAGGCTGCAGGCTGTGTGCTCCACCAGCTTTATTCTCTTAACCTTCGTAAACTCTGTAACAGTCGGCATGTTCAGCGGCCTGATACTGTTTAAAGTGCTGGATTTTTTTAAAGGAGCATGAGGCAGGATTGAGGCAGGATTTATGAAAAAAATCTGTATACATTTTAAGTTTTCTAGTAATAATGTCAGATGAAGCGTTCCAAACCAAAACAAATTAGCCCTCTAGTGTATCTCTCCTTTGCCTTGAACAGGCTGTGTGCTGCAAAATGTGCTGCAATTCGGAGGCCAAATTTCCTGCGCTGTCCTGCGGATGTGACGTCACATGACGCTGCATGAGCGTTCTCGACGGCGCTCGGCATGGACATGGATTCTTCCACAGCTGGCAAACGACCCAGCGCCACTCAAAGCCCACTAAAAACTGCTACCAAGGCCAACTTCCTCAATTGGTGGGAGGGGATCAAAATGGATTCATCCAAGGTAGACAAGGGTTTCATAATGTCAGGCGTGTACTGAATATCTTACACAGTCAAAGAGCGGCGAAAGACACGGCCTTGCTCTCACTTGATGCGCAGAAGGCGTTTGACCAAGTCGAATGGCCTTATATGTTCGAAGTGCTGGCCCGCTTTGGATTTGGAGATAGATTTTGTAAATGGGTCAGATTACTTTGTACAGGACTCACTGCAACTGTTTTGACTAATAATGTGGTCTCTAAACCTTTTACTGTCTCTAGGAGTTGCCCACAAGGAAGCCCTCTATCCCCGTTATTGTTCGTTCTTGCAATAGAACCACTTGCAATAGCAATTAGGACGCACACAAATATTTATGGAATATGGGAAGGTCAGTTGGAACATAAAATAGCACTTTTTGCTGATGACGTAATTTTGTTCCTGAAAAAATTAAACAGCTCCATTCCAGCACTTGTAGATCTTATTGAAACCTTTGGAAAAATGTCAGGATACAAAATTAATTACGCCAAATCTTCTATAATGTTACTTAATGAGTCAGACAGGATAAATCACAATGCTCTCCTATCTCCTTTTGACTCTACAGATAATTTTACATATTTGGGTATAAAAATTGTCCCTGAGGTGAACGAGATTTCTCAAATAAATTATGACTCCCTCCAGAAAACCACTGTGAGGTTAATCAACTCTTTCGAATTAAGATTGTCATTATGAAAATAAAAAACTATCAGAATAGGAACAGAAGTCACCAGACAGGCCATTCCCTGATGGTATTTAGGTATTTAGGGCTTTGTTAACAGCTGAGCAGTGTCTTTAGACACATCTGTGCAAAGCCTCACAGAGTTCATGTTTGTCCAGAAGGAGCTCATTTATTGACCCTTCATGTTGTTTCAAGACGTTAAGCTGACTTAAAGGTTAGCTAGGTTTAGTTGGACCATCTGATAACACGAGACCCCCATGAAGGTTGGCCTGGTGACTTCTGGTTTGTAAATAACCCAGTGTCTTTAAAAACCATCTGTTCAAACCTCCAACAGAGGGTCCTGTTTTAGTTGACCCCTTGACCCTTTGTGTTTTAAGGATGTCTGTTTGTTTCTTCATACCAAGCCTCTTCAACTGAAAAGTCATGTGTGTGACCATCTGTTTTTGTCAATTGTCCATCTATACATTCACTGTTCCAAATATGGTCATTCCTGTCATCTGTTGCTGAATAAAAGCGCCAGCTCTGCAGAGAGCCAGTTGGGAGAAGTTCTGACGAGCTAAGAGGAGGGCCGTGTTGCCTAGCGCTTCTCAGGATTTCTCTCCAACCTTCTGCAGAAGGCCATTGAAAATCATTTCTGACAGTTTCCGGTGTCTTTTTCTAAGTTATTAATATTGTGATGACTTTTCAACCTAACAACCACGACCTCATCTCTTGAACGTTGGACAGCATTACCAATATCAATGATTGGCAGGATAAATATCCTAAAAATGAACATCCTCCCTAAATATCTTTATTTATTCTAAAATATCCCTTTACCCCCTCCTTCATCCTTGTTTGCTAGAACTAAAAAAATGTTTACCAACTTTATTTGGCAAAATAAACGTCCAAGATTACGTTTATCTTTAATATATCTACCATATGACCGAGGAGGCCTTCAGTGCCCAAACATCCAGTGGTACTACTGGGCAGCCCAACTGCGGTCCATCATGTTTTACTTCTCCTCTAAAAACACTCCTGCCTGGAAAAACTTGGAATCCTGCTCGGTGAGGCCTAGCTTACCACTTCACTTGTTCTTGTATTCAGCGGATCGGAAAAGTTTGAGGAAAAATACGAACAACCCTATTGTTTTAAATATGATTGACATTTGGTTTGATACTTGTAAATATTTGAACATCAATCCATCCTGGTCACGTTTCAGTCCTATCTGGGGTAATGCCAATTTCAAACCAGGGAGTAGCGACCCAGGATTTCGAAAATGGGCTGATGGGGGATTAAGGGCAGTGCAAGATATGTATAGGAAAGATGGTGTATTTATGTCCTTTCCAGAAATATCAACCAAATACAACATCCCAAAAACGCATTTCTTTAAATACCTTCAAATTAGAAATTTTATATCATCATCTCAAAACTATTCGTTAGATATACCTATTACTACCTTATTAGAAACAGCAATTATAGGACATTGCTATGATAAAGGTTTAATTTCATCCCTGTATGATTTGCTCGTATCCGGGTCCGATGAATCTTCAAAACATAGGCTGCGATTGTGGATGGAAGACATAGGGGATGTAATATCACTGCAAGACTGGAAGGGGGCATGTATGAAAGCTCAGAAACAAACAATTAATAGCAACCTGAAACTTATTCAGTATAAATGGCTGATGCGTACATACATAACCCCAGTCAAACTGCACAAGTTTAATGATAACATCCCTGATACATGTATTAAGTGCAATGAAGCAAGAGGAACGTTGTACCACTGCATATGGGAATGTGTGAAAGTGAAATCCTTCTGGCAGGATATTATTAATATGATTGATCAGATATTAGGCAAAAAGTTACCAATGGATCCAAGGTTTTTTATTCTGGGTATATACCCAACTACGCCAAAACTACAAAATAAAGAATCTAGACTTGTAGATATGTGTATATTACAAGCTAAACGTATCATTTCCCTTAATTGGAAGAATGTTGATGGACCAAGAATCGGAAGATGGATTAAAGAGATGGCTTTAAACATGACAATGGAAAAGATAACCTACATTATCAGACGGAAGCAACATGTTTTTGACGACATCTGGAGACCTTTTATATGTTTTTTAAGACATGATACTAATGTTGGTAACTTACTTCAGCAGGAGGAGGCTTAGAGGGAGTAGAATATTCATGTGGGGTGATATAATGGCCTGAAAATGTCCTTGAAATACATCAATGTCATAACTGATCTCAATATTTGTATGCATGCATTTGTATGTATGTCTGTATTCACACGGGCATGCGTATACTGTATACTGTATCACATCCAGGGTACTTATTTAATGGATATCTGTGTTTAAGTGTTTCTTGATCAATACTACATCTATTAATGTTTTTCCCCCTTTTGCTGTATTATTATTTTTTTTTTTTTTTTATTTATTTATTTATTTATTTTTATTTTATTTATTTATTTACTCTTTTTTTTTTTTTTTTTTTTTTTTCTAGGGGACAAGAGGATGGGAGGGAGAACGGGGAGAAAAAGTTTGCTTTGTTGTCTGTAACAGTGACTGATGTTTGTCTTGTTAGAAACTTCAAACGAAAATCTAATAAATACATTTAAAAAAAAAAAAAAAAACTGCTACCAAGAAGAAAACAAAGCCTTTATTAGAGGCAAGTCGCGAGTCGAAAAGAAATTACGAGCAAAAACGGGCAGGCACACGAGTAAACATTGGATACGCGTTTGAGTCATGGAGGCAGCTTCAACTTGAATTGGGACTGAAACAGATGCTGACATGGCTCATTTCCTACTGACCAGGGGCCTCATCTATAAAGCTTGCTTGCGCAGAAAAAGCGTCTGAAAGTTGCGGAAGCCACCATCTACGCAAATCCTCGGATCTAAAAAGAAAAAACTAACCGAAAAATCTGCTTATCTTTACGGCAACCCTGACCCTCCCGTAAGAATCTACTTAAGACACGGGGAACTGGCGAGGCAGGCTGTGAGGTGGTGAAATGAAGCCAGATTCATGTCATACTCCTAATAATGTCATCACATATCACAACATATATCAGACTTATAATAAAATAGTGCTGATAACGGAGCAGGCGGCGGGGGGGGGGGGGGGGGGGTGACTGCCGCTCCGAGCCCACTACTCCACGCCGAAGAGGAAAAAAGAAAGTGTTCTGATTAAAATAAGGAAAGTTGGACTATATAACAATTGCGTTCATAAGGATCAATTTTTGAAAAAAATAAAAATTAAAGAAATAGTCCCTTCTCCCCGTGTGTGTCTGCCTGTCATGCACGGGTACGTGCGCGCATGTTGTTTACTTTTAAGCCGGAATTATGGTTCTGCGTCACACCAACGCAGAGCCTACGCCGTAGGGTCCGGCGTAGGGTGTGCGTCGCCGCGTACCCTACGCCGTAGGCTCTGCGTTGGTGTAACGCGGAACCATAAATCAGCCCTGAGCAGCTCTGAGGGGAGAGGGGGGGGAGGAGGGGGAGCGGGTCCTGTCCCGTCTTCGCATCGCCCGCCTTCGCACAGAGAGTCTGGATGGTTTGCAATTACAGGCTGAGCCTACCGTTAGTTTTTAAACTGTAAAAAGTGGGGAGGACAAATACATGATTTTGAAAAGTGTGTGTGTGTGTGTGTGTGTGTGGGGGGGGGGGGGGGGGGGGGCGGGGGGGCATGTCCCCCCTGTCCCCAGTGGAAATTGCGTCGTGGCACTAACGGGCAGCAACTCAATCGCTTTATTTTATTGTATACTATTTATATACTTATTCTAACTTTTACTGTGACCACCAAATAATGTGGTTTTCCTGTCCTCCATATCATCCACAACATCTAGATCTAAGTCTCTGTGAAAGTCAGTGTCACGGTGGCTGGACACCCTCTCATTCATTCTGACGCCAAACAGGCTGCAGGAAGCCACTGCGCATGCTCAGTGGGCTCATCCATATGCATTTATGGTAAAAAGTGGGCGTGTAGAGGGCGGGATATGAGGCGGATTCAGCTGCACAGCCTTCCAGCTGGACTGTGATTCATAAAGCGAACATTGCGTGCAATATTGCGTGCACATGGTTTTATTGATTTTTTTTGCGCCCGGCATTTTCGGCTTTTGGGCAATTTTAGTATGACTCCTACGCAGTCCATTTTAAATGAGGCCCCTGGTAAGATAACATTGTAAGTCATATTTAGAGCTTGATTTGAAAATCACATGAGATTACCAAGGAGTCAGAGTGGCCTAACGTGCTAAGTAGTGTTAGCCGCAAAGAAGCAAGGAGTCCATGCGCGCTCCAGTACCGGCTTCGCTGTTGGCTGCAGTAACCCCGACGGTCATTGTGGCGCTAATGAGTCTCATTTCTTATTCTTGCCTCAAGCTCCTTTAACGTTGTTCTGGTTTGTTATTTTTAGCTTAAAGGTAGTACAAATGGCTTCCTTTTCTGCACTTGTGGTGAAAAACGTCCACAGGATGACTCCCGGTGACGGCATCGTCACGATGTGCTTAGTTGGTCCATCGTCATCATGGGACGTTCCTCCTTTACCAGCCACTAAACACCTTCTCTCAGCCAAAATCTACACTGCTGTGCAAAATTACACAACCTAATATCATTTGAACAGCAATTGATTAGAGATTCCAAGGTGCATGTACTTGTGGTAGCATCTCATCAGTACGGTGGCCGACAAGGGCCAAACGCACTGCAACGGCATAATATGTCTCAGTTCAGGAAAACGGCTTCAACTACAGAAACGATTCAAATACACAAACTCAAAACGAGGAACAAAAAGAGGAACGTGGTGCAAATGAAAAAACGTGCTGCAAAAAACAAAGACAAATGCAGCATCATCAAACATTGCAAATAGAGAAACGATGCAAAGCACAAAACGATATAAAACAAGAAACCATCTTCAAAAGAAAAACGCTTCATAACCGGTCACTACAACCAAAGTGCTCCAAACCTGCAGGGGGCGCTCTCAGCGTAACAGCTCAATGGACACACAGGATGTAGAGAGAGACCGAACAGCTGATTGAACCACAGTGTTTACATCCATGGTTTAAACTTACAGCGGGAACGGTAATGTGATTTTTATCTGACTGTATTTATATACGATGTTTATATCACTGTACAACGCTATACATTACGAAACGTTTCTTTATTATATTTGAACGTTACAGTCAGCTGTTCGGTCTCTCTCTACATCCCTACGTCTGTCCATTGAGCTGTTATGCAGAGAGCGCCCCCTGCAGGTTTGGTAACCGGTTATGAAAGGTTTTTCTTTTGAAGATGGTTTCTTGTTTTATATCGTTTTGTGCTTTGCATCGTTTCTCTATTTTCAGCGCATTTGATGATGCTGCATTTGTCTTTGTTTTTTTCATTTGCACCACGTTCCTCTTTTTGTACCTCGTTTTAAAGTTCGTGAATTTGAATCGTTTCTGTACTTGAAGCCGTTTTCCTTAACTGAGATGCATTAGGCCGTTGCAGTGCGTTTGGCCCTCGTCGGCCACCGTACATCAGCTCTGATCTGTCTGTCTGATGAAAGGATCCTCTTTTTCAACGAGCCGCCGGGTGGACGAGGTTGGGTGTATTAACATGTCTAGGTGCCCGTTTCCGCCCTCTGGCTTTATAAAACACCTTTACTGCTCGTAATGTTTACTGTGTAATCAAGAAACGGAGGCGACAGGACTTCATCTCAAGACCAGGGACCAGCCCGCCATAAAACTTGATGCAGTTCCGCGTCCTTCGCGCCGGCTGATGTGTCAGAGTCCCCGACTGCCATTGATAACTGCTGGGCCGAGTCTGAATCACTTGCACATCCCGTGCATTTAAGAGGCAGCTCGTGCTCCAACCATGACATCACCTTCGAAGAGCTGAGTAACTGCTGCGGTGGTTTCTGCCGTACTTCCTGATAACAACTATCTTTAAATGGATTTTAGCTTCATTCCTTCATTTTTTCCCTTATTTTATTCCTTGCATGCAGTGGCGCCACCAGGGGGTGGCCAAGGGTGGCCACGGCCCCCCCTACAAATTTGCTGGCCTCCCCACTGGCCACCCCTACGGAAGAGTATTAGAGCCAGGCAGGAGAAAAATAAAAATAATATTTTAGAGGAGGAAGATTTTTTTTTCATTATGCACTTCGAGAAAAAAGTCGAAATGTCGAGAAAAAAGTCGAAATGTATTTCAACTTTATTCTCGAAATTTCAACTTTATTCACGAAATTTCGACTTTATTCTTGAAATTGTATTTCAACATTAATCTCGACATTTCGACTTTTTTCTCGAAGTGCACAATAAACAAAAATCTTCCCCTCTCAAATATTTTTTCTCTTGCATGGCCCTAATACTCTTCCGTAATAAACCTAAGTATATCAGTAGGCGTTTTTTAAGTATTAGTTTTAGTTTTGGTGTCCACCCCAAGAATTTAAGTGGCCCCATCTGGCCCCCCCATGAAACATTTTTGGAGGCGCCCCTGCTTGCATGCAGTCGTTGGCCCTAGGTCCAAACTTGAGAAAGTTCTTGTTTTCACCAAAGACTGCATAAAAAGCAGCTTTGAACCTGTTTGTTTTTCTTTAGTTCTAAGGGGGAAACCACATTGGCTAGATCAGGGGTCGGCAACCCAAAATGTTGAAAGAGCCATATTGGACCAAAAACACAAAAAATAAATATGTCTGGAGCCGCAAAAAATGAAAAGTCTTGTATCAGCCTTAGAATGAAGGCAATTAGCGAAAGGCGAAATGTCGAGAAAAAAGTCAAAATTTCGAGAAAAAAGTCAAAATGTTGAGGAAATAGTCAAAATTTTGAGAGAAAAGTCGAAATGTCTGTGAGAATAATCAAAGTTTTGAATTAAGTTGTCATTATGAAAGTAACAGAATCAGGTCAGCTCAGAGAAGCTGACTGCTGGTTGTCACATTCTTATCACATGTTAAAAGATGAGGGCAGCCCTTCCTGTGTTCTGTCAGGGTTTTGGGCTGTCCCACAAATACCCCATTGTCAGTTTGAACCATCTGTTCAAAACCTCCAACAGAGGTCCTGTTTTTAGTTGACCCCTTGACCATTTAAGGTTTCTTAAAAGGATGTCTGTTGCCCTGCACACCACAAGATAACTGAAAAGTCATAGGTGTGACTTTTCAACCACATCATCTGATACAATGTCTGTTTTCTCCATCTGTTTCTTCTAATTGTCCATTGTTTACCAAATATGGTCATGTTTCCTGTCAGTTTTACCAATAAATAGCTTCCAGCAAGGGGAGGGTCTTTGGGAAGCATTTGCTGTCAGGGGGCTCTGCCTCTGTCAGTATGCTTTCCCCCTCCTGCAGGAGCGCCTGAAAAATCATTCCACAAGTCTCTTTGTCTTTCCTAAGTTATTAATTTATGTTGTGATGATTTAGGAACCTAACAATGTCCAGAAAAAAGTCGAAATGTCGAGATTAATGTTGAAGTACTATCTCGAGAAAAAAGTCCAAATGTTGAGAAAAAAGTCGAAATGTCGAGAAAAAAGTCGAAATGTTGAGATTAAAAAGGAAAGGAAAAAGGAAAAAAGAAAGAAGAAAAAAAGAAAAAAGAAAAAAAAGAAAAAAAGAAGAAAAAAAGGAAAAAAAAGGTAAAACATTTTTGAAAAAGCTCCAGGAGCCACTAGGGCGGCGCTAAAGAGCCGCGGGTTGCCGACCCCTGGGCTAGATCCAACTTCACCGAACAAATGGATAGAATTAAAAAAAACCTGTGGGTCAGATGGAAATAACACAAGCTATTTGCTTCTTAACATTACCTTACATTCATTCTGATTTAATCTGTACCCATTTCAGAGGTCCCTTTGGTGGTGACATCTGAAACGAGGGCAGTTCAGAACCTCCCGTTGACCGGCTAGCTTCAGCCCGGCTGTTGAGAGCACCAACAGTTGGGCGCAAATACAACCCAGATTAGTCTTGAACGGAGCTAACCCGGAGCAAATAGTCAAAGCAGTGACCGGCGCGACCCGGGGTTCCTGATTTGGCCAGCTGGTCATCGATTTGCCGCCACCTAAGCCCTCGGCCAGAAGCCACAAGCTACTTGGTGGCCTTTTCCTCTCAACCCTTCAAAACCAACCAAGAGCGGATAACAGCAGTCTGTTAAGCCATATTATCTTCAAGCTTAAGCTCTCTAAACTCTTCATCCACAGGTCAGATGTCAGTTTTAATTGTTAATTGCTAAGTCGCTAAAGCATCGGCAGCTATCCATTAACCACCAATCAAAAACCACGCCCGTAATTGAGCATATACTTCTGGCTTTACAAAATACAACGTAATGAGCTACACAAAAAAAAACAGTTCTCATGGACCGACTGGCTTTTGAAAGCAGCCCCTAGTGGTCAGTCAGAGGACTGCACTTTCCCCATACGTCTGACCGCCAGATTTAGCTTTCTTCCACAGCTTAACTTAACTAAATCATCTGGAAAAGAAGTCTGGAAATCAGGTTTACTCAAATTTGCATCAGTGGTCTCGTATTTGTTGTCAGTTTTGACACTTTAACATAAAATATCACCTTTCTGAAACTGTTTTTTGCTCTTTACATTCAATAATTTAATTACCTCTGCTGTTTTTAAATGCTTTTTGATGTTTTTTTTAAATGTATTCTGCGGGTTTATTTTTTTAACATGTTGTGTACGGCGACCTTGAGTGCTTAGAAAGACACCTTTAGAAATAAAATGTATTATTATTATTAATTTGAATGTTGTACTCAGTAAAGTTCTATTAATGCTTTATCCTCATCGTCTTAACCCTTGTGCTGTCTTTGGGTCAAAATGACCCAATTCTTCTATCCTTCTTTCCTCATGCTCTCTCCTTCCTTCTTCCTTTCCTCTTTTCCTCCTTTTTTACCCTCCTTTACTAATTCTTCTTCCTACCTCCCTTTCGTCATTCGTTCCTTTATTACCTTCTTTGCTTTTCCTTCCTTCTTTCCTTCTTTTCTCCATTCCTTCTTCCCTCCCTTCTTTCCTTTTCTCCCTTCTTTCCATCTTTTCTCCCTTCCTTACTCCCTTTCCTACTTCCTTCCTTCTTTTCTCCTTTATCCCTTCCTTCCATCTTTTCTCCCTTCCTTACTCCCTTTCACACTTCCTTCTTTCCTTCCTTACTCCCTTTCCTACTTCCTTCCTTCTTTCCATCTTTTATCCCTTCCATCTTTTCTCCCTTCCTTACTCCCTTTCCTACTTCCTTCCTTCTTTCCATCTGTTCTCCCTTCTTTCCTCCCTTCCTTCTTTCCTTCCTTCCATCTTTTCTCCCTTCCTTACTCCCTTTCCTACTTCCTTCTTTCCTTCTTTCCATCTTTTCTCCCTTCTTTCCTCCCTTCCTTCTTTCCTTCCATCTTTTCTCCCTTCCTTCCTCCCTTTCATACTTCATACGTCCGACTGCACTCGGCCTGAAACCTGCACTCTCATCCATCGCTGTTTCCCGTGTCTCTCTCTGAATGATTTAGCAACTACTGCTGGGAAAGTCACCGCATGTGCAAACAAACACATCAACAGTGCGTCTGCTCCGGGGAGCAGCTGGGCGAGCATCCGAAGGGAAGAAGTGCTGGTTGATGACCTAGTTTAACAAGCTCCTCGGCTTTGCCGCTCGCAGCGCTGAGCCGTGCGAGCCTCAGTCATGATGTCAACATGCAAGCAGAGGAACCGACCGCTGCACCGCGGGATTAAGGCAGAAATATGGTTCTGCGTCAAAACGACGCCGTGCCTACGGCGTGTGGTTTTCGTCCACGCAGACCACACGCCGTCACCTGCGCCGTCACTGACGCCGTCACTGACGCCGTCACTGACGCCGTCACTGACGCCGTCACTGACGCCGTCACTGGCGTGTACCTCCCGAAAATTGTAACTACGCGTCGAGCGACGCAGACCAAATGCAGACGAGAGGGCTGTGATTGGTTCTCTTGGTAGCAACGCATTTCCAGTTTCCGGTTTGAAGCAGTCGTGAACTTTCAGGGCTCTTTTCTTCGTGTATGTGTGATTTTTATTGTTTTGTTTTTTTGCACAATAGTTGTCCTTATCTCTTTGATTTACTGTGACGGGAAAAAGTCGGATAAACCATTTAAAAAAAGATCGCTAACTAGCGGCCGCGGGGGGTACTGCACCGCGACCAAATGGAGAGACGGAGAAAGGCTGAATTAAGCTTCTGCGTCACACCAACGCAGAGCACACGCCGCAGCCGTGACGCCGTTGTGAACCCTTCGGACTTCTCCGTCACTCCATTTGGTCGCGGTGCAGTACCCCCCGCGACCGCTAGTTAGCGATCTTTTCCTGGTTTATCCGACTTTTTCCAGTCACAGTGAATCAAAGAGATAAGGACAACTATTGTGCAAAAAAACTAAATAAAAAAAATCACACATAAACGAAGAAAAGAGCGCTGAAAGTTCACGACTGCTTCAAACCGGAAACCGGAAATGCGTGGCTACCAAGCGAACCAATCACAGCCCTCTCGTCTGCGTTTGGTCTGCGTCGCCTCGACGCGTAGTTACAATTTTCGGGAGGTGCACGTCAGTGACGACGCAGGTGACGGCGTGTGGTCTGCGTGGACGAAAACCACACGCCGTAGGCACGGGGTCGTTTTGACGCAGAACCATATTTCGGCCTTAAGTCCGAAGGGTTCAATACGGCGTCACGGCTGCGGCGTGTGCTCTGCGTTGGTGTGACGCAGAAGCTTAATTCAGCCTTTATTCTGACGGCCGCGCCGTCTCCGTCTATTCTACGGGCCGACTAGCATCATTTCTCCATGCAAATTAAGCTGAATCAGGCAGTTATTGGGCTGTTTCACATGTTTAAAAGCTAGAAAGGGTGTGAAGGTGGTCAAGACTTAATTGTTGGGCTCCCAGAGAAGAAAAAACATCCCAATAGCTTTTTATATATAAGAGGTCAACTGAGATTAATTGTAATGCAATCGACCTTAATGTCAGTCAACCTCTATGTATATTTTCAAAGTGAAAAGCATTATAGGTCCATTCAGAGGAAAACACTCACCATCTTGGAGTTCTACACCAAAATAAATAAAGAAATAATACAAAAATAAAACAGAAAAGAGTAACTCTATCTCCACTTACAACATCTATAGAAACATGATGAATTCTAGAAATTAACAAAGGCTTCAACTTTGTGCATAAGAGACAAAAAAAATCAAATAAATAATGTGCCAATGTTGCAGAAGAAAAAAGTGCAATGCAATAAAAACAAATTCAAAGAAATATCTTTATAGTAGGGATGGGCGGTATGGACTAAAAAATGTATCACGATCATTTCTGGCATTTATCCCGATAACGATAAAAATGACGATAGAAAAAATACCAATTCAACTCTTTCTTTTCCCTTTGTACCTATAAATCTATAACCACATTCAGTCTTTGGAGCCAAATCACTGCTCTAAAAGATACTAAATGCTACTAAACTACACCAATTACATTGAATTAATAAAAACCAATTGAATGAGTTACACCTGTACTGCAAAACTGGAATGACTCAGATCCGCCATGTTTGTTACACAAACACGTATCAACGGGAATTTATTCTTCTTTCTTTCTTTCTTTCTTTCTTTCTTTCTTTCTTTCTTTCTTTCTTTCTTTCTTTCTTTCTTTCTTTCTTTCTTTCTTTCTTGCTAATTTCTTTCTTTCTTTCTTTCTTTCTTTCTTTCTTTCTTTCTTTCTTTCTTTCCTTCTTTCTTTCTTTCTTTCTTTCTTTCTTTCTTTCTTTCTTGCTAATTTCTTTCTTTCTTTCTTTCTTTCTTTCTTTCTTTCTTTCTGGCTAATTTCTTTCTTTCTTTCTTTCTTTCTTTCTTTCTTTCTGGCTAATTTCTTTCTTTCTTTCTTTCTTTCTTTCTTTCTTTCTTTCTTTCTTTCTTTCTTTCAGACTCATATCTTTCCATCCATCCTTCCTTCCTTCCTTCCTTCCTTCCTTCCTTCCTTCCTTCCTTCCTTCCTTCCTTCCTTCCTTCCTTCCTTCCTTCCTTCCTTCCTTCCTTCCTTCCTTCCTTCCTTCATCAACAGGAATTTATCGTTTTTACCGTGAGATACAAATTCTTACCGTGGGGAATTTTTTTGTCGGTAAATCGTGAACGGTAAAATATCACCCATTCCTACTTTATAGCTGTGAACTGAAAAATAAAATAAAAGTTGTTT
Source organism: Cololabis saira (assembly GCF_033807715.1). NCBI lineage: Eukaryota > Metazoa > Chordata > Actinopteri > Beloniformes > Belonidae > Cololabis > Cololabis saira. The sequence goes on from NC_084602.1 coordinate 38,469,343, forward strand.
CTCGCCGCATGCATCGTTTTATATTTACGTTTTATCACTGCATCAAAAGTCTTTGATTTGGAGATAATTTTTGAAAAAAAAAAAAAAAGCATCATGAAACTTGAAATTGGAAACGTAAATATATAAGCCTTTTTAAGTGTGTGAGCAGCGTTTAGAAACATGCTTGTTGAGCATTGTTTCAAGAAACCAAGAACTTAAAGCTAAAGCGTTAACCGTGATCCTTTGAGATGAAAAGCTTGTAGTTTACCTAGATCCTCATCCTCTGAGAAGCCAAGTATCACACAAATGAACAATATGAAGAAAAAAAAAAGTGTTACTGGATTGAGAGAGAATCCTCCGGCAGTCGGATTGATATTTAAAGAGCGTGTTCCTCTTTTACGGGGCCTTGGAGAAGGAAAGGTGAAAGGTGGTGCAGCTACCTGAGCAGTTCTGTGCGTAGTTCAGGTTCTCCAGCGGGTGTCCGGGGAGCCGGCACTGGAAGCGGTACTGCCAGAACTCGGGGAACCACGGGTTGCGGGCGTTGGTGCTGAGCTTGAGTCTCAGGAAGTAGTCGTCGAAGGAGGACACCTCCTCAGAGTGCAGCTTGACGGTGATGCCGCCCACGGCCTCGTGTTCGTAGCCCTCCACCACCTCCACCCGGTCGGCCCAGCCGTCACTGCACAGAACAACACAGTCCTGGGTGAAAACCCCCCGTTAATCTGTCCGTTTGTGTCAAATAAGAATAATACTCATCTGATCATGAAAAAAAATCAAATAAAAATCATCAGTGTTTGGGCAAATACATACGACGGAGTATTAGGGCCAAACAAAGATAAAAAAAGGGGGAAATTACGAGAATAAAGTCATAAGATTATGAGAATAAAGTCGTAACATTACGAGAATAAAGTCATAATGTTGCGAGAATAAAGTCGTAATAGAATAAAGTCGTAATATTACGAGAATAAAGTTGTAATATTACGAGAATAAAGTCGTAATTTATGAGAATAAAGTCGTAACATTACGAGAATAAAATCGTAATATTATCAGAATAAAGTTGTAATATTATGAGAATATAATTTATGAGAACTCTAACAGGAAGAGCCGTAAAATGAGGAATATTGAGCATCTTGCGAAGTTCTATTTATATATTTATAATATATTTAATATTACGACTTTATTCTCAAAATATTACGACTTTATTCTCAAAATATTACGACTTTATTCTCGTAATATTATGACTTTATTTTTTATTTTTTGTCTTAGTTTGGCCCTAATACTCCGTCGTAAATACATACCCTTCCAGTCTTCATCAACTTTATTTAATGCAAAAACGATTTGTAAGACTGGAAACTTTTTCTAAATCTACAGAACCCTCTACTCCTTTGTTCAGAAAACTCAAAATTCTTTCAGTATATGACATAAATATTCATCAGATATGTGTGTTTTTATACAAACATATGTTTTTGCCTTTTTCTTTACCACTATCGTTTAGTAATTTTTTCAAATATAATTCTCAAATACATTCATATAAAACTAGACAGGTTAATCATCTTCATCTTCCTTTTTATAAACTAAACACGGCCAGTTTTCCTTCAGATATCGCGGTGTACACATATGGAACTCCAAATTTCACATTATCAAAAGCTGTTTCTCTAGAGATTTTTAAAAGAAATGTATCATCTCATTTAATTCACATTTAAAATGTCACAAGTTTTCTTTGTTGATTTCTTTTTGTTGTTTATTTTTTGTGTGTTGATGATCGGTAACTATGTAGTCTAACCTTCTTTGTTTTAGGTTTATAATTTTCGTCTTGTTGTGTTTTTTTGGTTTTTTGTAATTACTGTTTTACTTCCTAAATTGAGGGGAGGTTTCGCTGCATAAGCCTGTTGGCTTTTTGACCTCTCCTGTCACATTTGTTTTACTATTTTGATAATTTTATTGTGTGCAAACTAATAAAATTAAAAAAAAATAAATAAATCATAGTCGGCCTTGGTATTAAAGCTTTTGGCAGATACTTATTTTTAACCCAATCATGAAAAACTTTTCTGAGATTGGATTTGTTTACATTTTTTTCCAGTAAAAATCACCTCTTTGGCAGGACAATAAGTCCTTTGAAAATTAACCAAAGTTAATCTGAAGGAACATGACGGGGGAGTGGGACAGATGGACTACAGGGACATTTTTATTTATTAACCTTTATTTTACCAGGAAAATTTTACCAGGACATGAGGAAAACACAGGACAACATACTCACAGGATCTGAGGAGACAGCAGTGAACAATCTATTAATTTGCAGAGACTTTCAAATTAAAACAGGAAGCAAAGTAACAAGGACTAGAGCAAGAAGGGGGACTTTCAAAGTAATACCGGAACTGGGTTCAAGCTCAAATTAAGTTTTAGTAACAGGAAAAATCAGACATTTGGTAAAAATTATCATATGGGGTAGTAAGATTTGCATTGGCCAGGAATGCACAGTCTGCATCGTACACGTTCATCAGCATGCATTTGAAAATGATCGACTCGGTCTAGCCTGAAATCAACCCATGGTTCCTCTGAAGTGGAGGGTGGGAAGCTTGATGGGGTTCTGGAGCATCTTCCAATGGTCATCCTCTTTTCCTGCTGTTCACATTTACTTATTCTCCTGGTTCTGGGTGAGATGACGGCGGTAGGATTAGTGATAGGTCAATCATGTATGAAAGTTGCAGATACCATCGACGTTGGCAAATGTCAATGTGATAGACAGCTGCAAACATGTCCGCCAAGACAACTCCTTCCACGTTGTACAGCTTGACAATGTGGGGTCTGACCACTTCCACATATTCCTTCTCTTTCATCCCCCTTCTGCATCTATCAACAGGATCAGGGCCAATGAAGGATGATGCCAGTAACACTGCCTTGTTATCGTACCACTTCACGATGGCCATCCCACTTGTCATTTCGTGTTTCACTTCACACGCACCACGCCCAGCCTTTGACGGTTCCTTGTCACTTTTGAGGGTACATCCACGGAGACGGTTACGATTAGGGCAAATTCCGGGAATTTTCAAAGTTGGAAACTTTCCATGGGAATTAACGGGAATATATGGGAATTAACGGGAATTAACGGGAATAAATAAGACATTTACAGAATTGAAGGTTGGCCCTTAACAGGGAACTTAAATATAGTTGGGGGGAATATATTGTAGCATAGTCTTGGCTAAAACAACCAGATTTAATGCAAGTACACTCCTCAATCACATGCACACAGCACATTGCTTACTGCAGGGCTATTGAGGCCATGCCCCCTACAGGCACTGTGCATTCCTCCATCACATGCACAGGTGATTTCTTGAAGCCTGGAGGCCACACATTTGTTGTTCATTAAAATAATTGTTCATACAAGAATAAAAACTGAAGTTCTATTCAAATAAATCTGTTGAAATGTCATGTTTTTGTATTATCTTGCATGGATATCTGCTTATGACAAAATAAATATTTACATTTATGTTTGGATATGATACAGTTTGTTTAAATTACCCCCAATTTCCAGTTAATTCCCATAAATTCCCATAAATTCCCATAATTCTCATGGAAAGTTTCCAATTTGGAATATTTCCAAAATTCCCCAGCTTAACTTCCCATGGAAAGTTTCCGGAAAGTTTCCGGAAATTTACCGGAAATTTTCCACCCCTTTGCAACCCTAGTTACGATTGATGGTAGCAACTGTTAGAATTCCCATTTACTTCAGTTCCACAATGAGTTCAGGGGAAGTGAACCAGTTGTCAAAGAAACACTTGTAGTTTAGTCCTTTTGGAACTTCTGATACGAGACGAAACACAACTTCACCATTAACACCAAGTCCACGCTCATTGGTCACGGTCTTCTTGCTTTTGATTAAATCTGCCTCTGATAGTTTGTAACATCACTCCAAATAATTTCATTTTCCATAGGATATACCCTCAATGACACCTCAAAGTAATTAATAAACATGGGTCACAGTAAAATAACCCAGTATAAACTGTTGCTCAAAATATAGGCAAACTAGTAGATAAAGCATGCGGCTTCCATTAGTACCTGTCCGGCCACACATCGAATAACCCAGAGGAGATAAAATCTACTAATTGGCATGTACTATATTTATATATATTCATAATACATACTATGCAGTATTGGTTTCAAATTTATAAAGGGTTGGTAGTGATACTTACATGAAATTGATGCCTACAAAATGTGTGTCAGTGACACCAAGGAGGCAGACATCTTGGAAAGGACACAGCAGTGACATCTGGTGAGCTAGTGGGAAACGGTTTGTTGCTAATGCACAACTAAAGTCCTGTAGTGGTACTGCTGAGTAAAAAAAGGCTCATGAAGTATGGATGTGGAGTAATAAGTTAATTAAAATTTAATTGTTGCAAATCTGCAACACCTGCCTTGAGAGGGTGAAACAAAAGAAGCAGAAAAATCTAAAAACTAAACCCGAAGATACAAAGCTTAATCACTAAAAATAGAAGCGATAACAATATTATAACCGACAAAAACCCCAACATTCTAATAATCATGTCATGTCATGAGTCTTTCACATTGATGTACTTATTAACATCATTCATGTGAATCAGGAGTGTTGGAGGAGGGAAACATGTAAAACCTTCCGGGGACTCCGGGGAACGAATGATGGAACCAGCTGTACGGTGAAGAAATAACACGCTCTACGCTAGAAAATATTAATTTCTGAGAAAGCAGAAAACAAAAGCTTAATTCAACAAAACTTATTTCTAAATTTTTGCAGTGTATCCAGTGATACCTTAAATCATCATCTGGGGAAACAATGTACTCATAAATAATGCAAACTTTATTGTCTCTGAATAAATCATTATCGTAAAATCTGTATTACGGACTCAAGGTCAAAGTAAAAACAAGGAATTACCTACAAACACGAACAAAAACAAAACATCTTAAAATATATATGAGACACAACCCCTTTTAAGTTCATTTTGTGTATTCTTATACATGTTTTATGTTTTTTGTTCTATTTATTCCCAAAGTGATATTTGAAGGCTTTGTTGCTTTTACAATTTCATAAAGATGACTTTAGACATTGTCCCTGACTAACAGGACTGACCAGACACTGAAACTAAAGGTTACCCGTCATGATCTCGAGTTTGTTTGATCAGTTCTCTTGTTTTGTTAGTTGTCAGTCTGTTGGGGGAGGAAGGAAGGAGGTAAGGAGGTAAGGAAGGGAGGGAGGAAGGAAGAAAGGAAGGAAGGACAGAAGGAAGGGAGGAAGGAAGGAAGGGAGGAAGGAGGTAAGGAAGGAAGGAAGGAAGGATGGAAGGAAGGATGGGAGGAAGGAAGCAAGGAAGGAGGGAAGGAAGGGAGGAAGGAAGGAAGGAAGGAAGGGAGGAAGGAGGTAAGGAGGTAAGGAAGGAAGAGAGGAAGGGAGGATGGAAGGAAGGGAGAAGGAAGGAAGGAAGGAAGGATGGGAGGGAGGAAGGAAGGAAGGAAGGAAGGGAGGGAGGGAGGAAGGAAGGAAGGAAGGAAGGAAGGAAGGAAGGAAGGAAGGAAGGAAGGAAGGAAGGAAGGGAGAAGGAAGGAAGTATGGAAGGAAGGAAGGAAGGAAGGAAGGAAGGAAGGAAGGAAGGAAGGAAGGAAGGAAGGAAGGAAGGAAGGAAGGAAGGGAGAAGGAAGGAAGTATGGAAGGAAGGAAAGAAGGAAGGGAGAAGGAAGGAAGTATGGAAGGAAGGAAGGAAGGATGGAAGGAAGGAAGGAAGGAAGGAAGGAAGGAAGGAAGGAAGGAAGGAAGGAAGGAAGGAAGGAAGGAAGGAAGGAAGGAAGGAAGGGAGAAGGAAGGAGAATTAGGTCATTTTGACAGCACAAGGGTTAATGTTTGTTTCCTTACGAACAGCAGAAAGTTGTTTAACAGAATTCTGTGTTTGTTCAGATATTGCTGGGAGTTTATATTTGAAAGATTAATTGTGTATTTGACTTATGTAAATGCAGTGTTTAATATCTTAGAGGCACAGACTAGTAAAAAGTATCTGGAAAAAGAAAATAACAGGCTACTCTTTAATGACACTTAACTCCAAAATTCACAGCCTTAAAAAATAAGACTGAATTCTGAAAAAAGAAAAGAAAACAGAATAAAATGTCCGTTCCCCCTTACGCCACCCCACCGAGGGGCATGAAGAGCTCACTGTACTTGAGGAAAGAAGAGGGAGAACAAAAGCCTCCAAGTCCACAAACACAATCACAAATCTGGTGAGAATTCACAGATTATTACTGTTGCTGTGCGATCTGCCCGGAGAGAAACTCGTCCCGCCCGACTCACTGGCTCCGAGTGTTAGATGAGATTTTTGCGTCTGCACTGGTCACAATCATGTAGTTTATTATATTTGTTGTTTTTTTCTAAAGGATTCAGCTCTGATGTTCCCATAATTCTGTAGTAGGGCGAATCTGGACTCTCCAGACCACATGATCGCTAACCAAACCAAAGTACAATCTTCAAGTTTAGGCAACAATGCTGTTTATTTCCAATACTTTTATGTATTTTTTTAAATTGGTGCTTGTGGAAATGCTCACTATGAAACATCTCTGAGTTTTACAGTTGATGTTCTTCAACTTGATTTCATCAAACATTTGAGTGTTCCCCAAGCTGGCAAAGTATCCCTGAATCCATGATTTGCAAAGAGCAACGGTATTAATAGCAGAGAAGGACGCTAACAATTTTAACCCTTTCCATTCCAGGGAAGCAGATGGAGCTTAACAAGTTTAGTAACAATCATAGGGCCAAATCCACAAAGAATAGATTGCGCCCGCAAATAGCGCTGTGAATTGCGCCGCATTTGCGCCCGCAATTTGCCCCGCTTTAAGGTCCTATTCACAAAAGATTTTGTTCTAATGATATGCCGGCGCAAACACACCCATAAAGTTTTGCAGCTGAGTGCAATTTTCCCTTGTCTGAGTCGAGCGGAGCTGTTTCCAGTGTTCTCCATATTTCAGCACACAGATTGGTCCATAATGAAAACTGCAGAGAGCACAACAGCCTCAACTTTCATGTATTTGTACTTCTCTAGTATTTCGCATGTATGACATAAGCTAATGAAATGTCAAATGTTAAGATTTATATGTTTATATGGTGGAATTGTTTGTAATAAAGCAGCCCCTTACTGTATAGATGAATCCTGAGCTCCGTCCTGTTATTTTTATTTTTAAAATTGAGATAAGTCCACAACCCCACTTGATCTGACTGTGTACAGTCATGTCTGACTGTAGATTTCACCCTTAATATCATTCAGTATCACACAGGCTTGAATGATATTGAAGAGAGAGAGAAACAGAGACAGAGCGGGAGTGAGGAGTGAGTTTGCGCGCAGTTAATACATGCTTCGAAAAGACGGTATTTGCTCCACTATTTTTGCGTGTGGCAAATAGCGCTGGCCTTTGTGAATTAGACGGTTTTTGCAATGAGGCTTATTTGCATAGAAAGGGGGCAAATTTGCGCCGAATGTATGAATATTACCTAATTTACATGCATGCAAATGGCACAGGCGCACCATGAAACTATTTGCTTGGCAGCGCAGTTTGTTTATCTTTTTGTCTCATTTGCACTGGTTTAGCGGCCGCAAAAGCCGCGCAATCCTTTTGTGGATTTGGCCCATAGACTGTAGAAAGAACACTAGACAAACCCTTTGTGATGTGACCAACCGGCCAATTTGAAGTCTTTTTGTAGTTTTAAGTGCTCAGAGTGGCCGACAAGACTGGAAAAGCAAAAACAGTACGAAGACGGTGCCTTTACCATCCTCCTGCCACCTAGCGCTTCGTCCTCGCACCTTTCAGACCAATCCACAGCTGGTCAGGGTCGTTTATTAGTACAATTAACAGCCCAACAAACCTATATAGTGATCTGGGGGGATAGAGGCTTAAGCCCCGTTTCCACTGAGCGGTTCAGTCCGATACAATTCAGCACGGTTTAGAATGGTCACGTCAATTCAGGTGAGCGTTTCCACTGCAAGTCATGCCACCACGGCCCATGCGGGATGTAGACCAAATGCCTAGCATGGCGTCATACTAGTGCGACGACAACAAGAGCGTAGCTACCGTAGAGACGCTACCAACAGCACCAATGGAGATCGTCCAGCAGCTCATTTTTGTTACACTTAATGTACAATCCATGCCATGCTGTTTGAGAGAATATTGCGGATGGTGAAGAGGGTTTAAAAAACGCTTGCGCTTGCTTTTATCGTGGGTACTGAAGTTTTCTGTCTGCCAATCAACAGATTGTACAGCGTGACGCCAGTAGCTCCTCCCTTACGGTACCGTGCCATTTTTCGATGGACCTACAAACAACGATGGCCCAAAAATGGTACGGTACGGTTTGGTTTAAGGGAACCATTTTATAATGGAAACACACAAAATACCATACCGAATTGCTAAGTGGAAACGGGGCTTAAGTGTATAATTCCAAACTGGATATCTTATCTTGTGACCAGAGGTGAAAACGGAGAGAAAAACCGACAGCTTTTTTTACCCAAAACTTAAATATTACTGAAATTGTAGGTCATCCGTGGGACAGAAATATCGCTTACCACACTTCTAAAACCCACATTTGGGTCATGGAAGTTGACGCCAGCAGCACGTTTGACTTGGCTGCAACTTCAGCAGTGAGCCGACAATGGTTTTGGCCAGCGGGACAGTATTTACAGTACCTGGCCATCTGCTTCTCAGCATCACACTCCCGCCCCCCCAAGCCCAACGCTGCCGAGCGCCAAAACCCTGCAGCACTGACGTCAGCCCTGTACTCATGTATAGCACAAATCTGAGATCACACATTTATGAATCGTTTGATTTTAGGCTGGGAAACATAACCACAGAGCTTGTATTTGTGTACGACTGGATTAAGATTTTATGAAGTAATTTATCGCAGGGATGGGGAGAAGGGGGGGTGCATTTCCAGCAGTACTCGAGTTGTAAAAACAAATCAGGGGGGATGGTGGATTTTATCATATGGGGACAGATAATTTGTGCTGATTACAAATAATATAATATATTACAAATAATAGCACTGACCAAAACACCTGCAGAAATACTGCAGGAATGACATAGCAGCAGTTAAATGCAGCCTTCTGTAAGCTTTAAATATCCACTGGGCTTACATCAAATACATCAAAACACAACAATAAAAAACACTTTTCTGAACTTATCAATATGACTCTGTCCTTCACAGGATAAGTAAAATGGATCACTGCAAAAACTTAAAATCTTAACAAGAATATTTGTCCTATTTCTAGTTAAAATGTCTCATTTTAGTAAAAAAATCTCATTACACTTAAAACAAGACTCATCACAGGAAAAAACAACAATTTTCACCTGTTTCAAGTAGATTTTCACTTAAAATAAGTAGAAAAATCTGCCCGTGGAACAAGATTTTTTTGCTTGTAATGAGAAGATAAATCTTGCCCCACTGGCAGATTTTTCTACTTATTTGAAGGGAGAATTTACTTGAAACAGGTGAAAATTGTCAAATAAGTTACTTTTCTGGTGTTATTTTTCTGGTGATGACTCTAAATGTTGAAATAGCAGTAAAACCACATTCATTGATGAAATGACATAAGGGATGGAAAGGAGGGATGGCAGTTTTACAGGGGGATGATTTGGACCGTTTTTATTTCCTCATCCCCCCTCAACTCCAGTACTGATTTCCAGGCTGATTTGGGAGTCAGGCAGAGGAATGGTATCTTTAATCCATTTCCAGAGCAACGGGAGCTTCACTTCAAAGTTCCTCAGATGATTTGTTTGGGATTTGTGGGATCTGTGATGTGAGAATAGCCGTCTCCGTCATCCTCCACACGACCGAGGACGGACGGCTGAGTAGCACCTCCAGCGTTTTCCCTTGGCCCACCGCGCAGGCCTGCATGCCTTCACTTACTGCATTGCTCTAAAAACATTTTCCTTTTTCAGAAGTCTCCTTGACCCAGAAAACACCCTCGCACCGCTCTGCCTTACACCCTCCTCATGTTCCGTGCAAACTTTAGCGGCAATGTAAAATTAGTGTGGAAGGGGTGAGGGAAAGTTTAGTCTTCTAACTGCCCCCATTCTTTTTTTTTTTTTTTACTTGCTGCACTTGATTTGGGGTTCATTGTTCTTTCAGCGAGCAATGAAACGTTGCCAGTAAATTAACCATGTCTAGCTTTGATTGTAGCCTCGTTTCAGCTGCTGCAAACAACTCCTAACAGGACCAGCGGTGAACGGAGACTCCACAAAGGGAGAATGCCTGGTTTAAGTGCTTATGTGAGCTTTGATGCTCGCTGCTCCACATTCCCCAGCTCATGCTGGAGGTGCAGTCCCACATTAGCCCATCCCGCCTGTGATCTGACAGGGAGCGGGAGAGCTTGCTGAGTGGATGCATTATTTATTACGGAGCTCGACTCAAAGCGTCTTCTGCTTCCCGAGGAATTCTGCTCCCGTTTGGGGAAAAAAAAGGAGAATATTTCAGCTACATGTGAACTTTTGTGTATGCAAACCATCCAGAGACCAGTCGAGTGCTAGAAAATGTAAGTCAACATTAATATTCAGTCATTTTTGCTGAGACAATATTAAAGCACTGGTACAACATAGAATTCGCTGCCTGGCTCCTACTACCATTGCATTTACCATCCCTCCCCCTTTTTCTGTCAAAAGCATCTCAATCCAGCCTCTCCTACTTTTCTCCAAGATGTCTAACCCTGGCTGTACCTCTGATGTGCTAATTTTTAATCCCATCCGTTCTCGGCACGTCCAAAGACAAAGTCTTCCACCCCTCTCTCTGCTTCCTTCCTCTATAGAGAAGTCGTCGTGAAGGACTGGTCTCACTACTGTCGCAAACCTTTCCCTTCACTGTCACTGCTACTCTTCTATCCCAGATAACTCCTGACACTGTTCTCCGCCCCCTCCACCCTTCCTGCACTCTCTTCACCTTTACTTCTACTTTCATTTAATTTATGCACATGCAGTCTGTCTTGCCTGGACTGACCTTGATTTCTCTTCTTTCTAGTACACACACGAGAAAAATATGGTTTCAGGGCCAGATAATGGTCTCTCAAACCGCCTCAATCCCGATTCTTCAGGTGATTGAAGACAAATGTTGACTTTATATTGCCATGCGACTTGACAATAGGAAAGAGAGCTGTTTATTTTCAGACTGGGACTAGGGAGATTTTCAGAAAGAAAAAAGTTGATTTACTGGCACTATGTTTAATAAGTCGGGTGATTATCACTGCGTTCATAAACAACACAGAGACATTTTTTCAACCAAGCATGCTATCTATGATGTCACTGATATGAAAAGAAGAAGAAAAATAAACGTCAAGGTTTCCAAAGGTAATATACATGTAGAAATATTCTACAGAACAGTCCAGCATCCACAAATTAGCAATACTAGGTAAGTAGCTCGGCATCTGAGGGTGATATTTTGAAAAACTTGATGATACACTGCCAGGTATGCTGAGCCCATATTTTCCAACCACTGCTCTCGCACATATCTCCTCCTGTCCAGTTTTACCTTGTTCCACCTGCTCCTTACTCTTGCTACAGCTCACAGACTTGTCGGACCTCAAACCTCTCTATTACTCCTATTGCAGCCCAACTTCCACCTGAAACTCCTCTTTCACTACTACTGCAGTCCCACTACCACCTGAAACCTATCCGTTACTCCAACTACAGTCCCACTTCCACCTGAAACCTCTCTGTTACATGTATTGCAGTCCCACTTCCACCTGAAACCTCTCTGTTACATGTATTGCAGTCCCACTTCCACCTGAAACCTCTCTGTTACATTTATTGCAGTCCCACTGCCACCTGAAACCCCTCTGTACTCCTACTACAGTCCCACTGCCACCTGAAACCCCTCTGTACTCCTACTACAGTCCCACTTCCACCTGAAACCCTCTCTGTTACTCCTATTAGAGTCCCACTTCCACCTGAAACCTCTCTGTTACACTTATTGCTGTCCCACTACCACCTGAAACCTCTGTTACTCCTACTACAGTCCCACTTTCACCTGAAACCCCTCTGTACTCCTACTGCAGTCCCACTACCACCTGAAACATCTCTGTTACACCTACTGCAGTCCCACTACCACCTGAAACATCTCTGTTACACCTACTGCAGTCCCACTACCACCTGAAACCTCTCTGTTACACCTACTGCAGTCCCACTACCACCTGAAACCTCTCTGTTACACCTACTGCAGTCCCACTTCCACCTGAAACCCTCTCTGTTACACCTACTGCAGTCCCACTTCCACCTGAAACCCTCTCTGTTACTCCTACTACAGTCCCACTACCACCTGAAACCTCTGTTACACCTACTGCAGTCCAACTTCCACCTGAAACATCTCTGTTATTCCTACTACAGTCCCACTTCCACCTGAAACCTCTCTGTTACACCTACTGCAGTCCCACTTCCACCTGAAACATCTCTGTTATTCCTACTACAGTCCCACTTCCACCTGAAACCTCTCCGTTACATTTATTGCAGTCCCACTTCCACCTGAAACATCTCTGTTATTCCTACTACAGTCCCACTACCACCTGAAACCTATCTGTTATTCCTACTACAGTCCCACTTCAACCTGAAACATCTCTGTTACTCCTACTACAGTCCCACTTCCACCTGAAACCACTCTGTTACACCTACTGCAGCCTAACTTCCACCTGAAACTCCTCTTTCACTACTACTGCAGTCCCACTACCACCTGAAACCTCTCTGTTACACTTATTGCAGTCCCACTTCCACCTGAAACCTCTCTGTTACTCCTACTACAGTCTCACTTCCACCTGAAACCTCTCTGTACTCCTACTGCAGTCCCACTTCCACCTGAAACCTCTCTGTTACTCCTACTACAGTCTCACTTCCACCTGAAACCTCTCTGTACTCCTACTGCAGTCCCACCTCCACCTGAAACCCCTCTGTTACTCCTACTACAGTCCCACTTCCACCTGAAACATCTCTGTTACTCCTACTACAGTCCCACTTCCACCTGAAACATCTCTGTTACTCCTACTGCAGTCCCACTTCCACCTGAAACCTCTCTGTTACGCCTACTCACTGCTGCATGTTGCACTGATGCATGTCCGGAACCACTCCTAACATACTTTTCTTCCACTCCAGACTTCCTTATGTATAACCATAATTCCTCCTATCACCTTACCTTCATCCCTCTGCCATTATTTTATACGTTAAAGAGCAAACTGTTCAAACTCAACTAAACCCCCATCTTTGACATTTCCGCACTTCCACTGGTATGTCATCATGACCAGCTACTTTTCTGTTCTTAATTCTCTTCAACTTTATTGACCCTTGGCAATTCTTTGTCTATACGTGCTGCTACCTATGAGGTCAAAATGATGTTTTTACTCAGTATGAATGACATCAGATTTAATCTAAAACCCTCATTTGAAGAATAACACTCATGCAAACACTTCAAGAACTCCAAAATCCATCTACTGGGAAAAGGTTGCTACAAAAGCCTGTGATGTGTCTAGTGTATTCGGCAGCGACTTGACACAGAAAGCTCTAATGAAGCCATTTAAATCTGTTTTTATCTAAACCAGGGGTCGGCAACCCACGGCTCTAGAGCCACATGCGGCTCTTTAGCACCGCCCTAGTGGCTCCCTGGAGATTTTTTTTATGTTTGACCCTTTTTTTTCCATTTTTTTCTTTTTTCTTCTTTTTTCTTTTCTTTCTTCTTTTTTTCCTTTTTTCCCTTTTTTTTCTTCCTTATTTAATCTCGATATTTCGATTTCTTTCTCGAAAATTTGAATTTTTTCTCAATATTTTGACTTTTTTCTCGATATTTCAACCTGGTACTTTTTTTAATGTTTAACCCTTTTTTTTCCCTTTTTTTCTTTTTTTCTTCTTTTTTCTTTTTTTTCTTCTTTTTTTCCTTTTTTTCTTTCTTATTTAATCTCGATATTTCGATTTTTTTCTCGAAAATTTGAATTTTTTCTCAAAATTTTAACTTTTTTCTCGACATTTCAACTTTTTTCTCGAAATTTTGACTTTTTTCTCAAAGTGCATAATGAAAAAAAAAATCTTACCCCAGTTATAACTAATATAGAAACATGCAGTATGTGTTGCCTTCATTATAAGGCTGATACAATACTTTTTTGAGGCTCCAGACATATTTGTTTTTTGTGTTTTTGGTCCAACATGGCTCTTTCAACATTTTGTGTTGCCGACCGCTGATCTAAACCATCTCTTTTGCCGTCTAGAAGGAGGTTCACATTTCTCCTACAGACTTGTACCTGTTAAATAATACCGCAGCAGGACAGAAGCACATCATGCTTGGAAAACTTTTCATCTTTTATCCATCAAAAAAAATAAAAATAACAACCCCTCCAGAGGCCCTGCTGTGGGAAAACATTCCCAGACAAACCTGCCAATTAGGAGCAGCTCCCCGGATAGGCCGAGCCGCCTCATGGCCATGAGCAGCCCTCGGACCGTCATGCCTTCACAGAAGCAGACAACCACTCGGGCCTTTGGCAGACGCTCCCGCAGCTTCCTCAGCAGCCTGTCGAAGTGCTTCTCGCCGGCGTTGCTGTAGATCTTGTCAGAGTGAGCGATGCAGAGGCCGTCCTGTGAAGCCAGCTCCTTGAACACCTCCATCCCACTCTCCCCGTAGTTACCTGAGGAGAAAGAAGAAATGAGAGGAGCTGTCGGGCCATGTCCACTCACTAGAGAAAGGAAGGACTTCATGATGTCCCTCCAGAGCTGGTAGAGGAGCCAAAAATTGTACTCAAGTAAAAGTACTGTTACTTCAGAATAATATGACTCAAGTAGAAGTAAAAAGTAGTCATCCAAATAATTACCGTATTTTCTGGACTATAAGCCGCACCTGCACATAAGCCGCATCCGCTCTATTTAAAAAAAAAAGATATGCAAGCTGCAGATATTTATGTTGTTAGATTAGATATTTGCTACATGTACAGAACCATTTTGAACTGTAAATGATGTACATGTTTGTACCTAAATAGATCTTTCCTAACAGTGTCTTTTTATCCATCTGTTTGAAATCTGCTTCTACTTCTATCTGCTAAAGAAGAAGTAGCGTATTCTTCTTTGCATTTATTTTGTCTTAGTTTTGATTCTAATTCTGGAAATACGGTACTTGAGTAAAAGTAAAAAAGTACTTGGTCAAAAAACTACTCAAGTACTGAGTAACTGTTGAGTAACGTCTGATTTATTTTTTTAACACAACCATTCAAACAGACAAAAGTACAAAATAATCATCTTCAGGCAAATGAAATCAATAAAAATAATAAAATAAATTAAAATTAATAAAAAAATAGCTTAAATTTAAATAATCTTAAAGTAAATTCAAGTACTTTAATAAATAATAAAATCAATAAAATAATAACAGTTTTCATACTTTTCTCAAACATATTAACTAGGGATGGGCGGTATGGACTAAAAAATTTATCATGATAATTTCTGGCATTTATCCTGATAATGATAAAAAAATACCAATACAAAAACGTCATCAACTGGAATTTATCCTTCTTTTTTTCTTTCTTTCTTTCTTTCTTTCTTTCTTTCTTTCTTTCTTTCTTTCTTTCTTTCTTTCTTTCTTTCTTTCTTTCTTTCTTTCTTTCTTTCTTTCTTTCTTTCTTTCAGGCTCATATCTTTGTCCTCGTACTTTAATAAATAATAAAATAATTAAAATAATAACAGAATAAAAAAATTAATTAAGCACAAGTAGCACAAAATTTCAAGCCTTTGTACTTTTCTTTTTTAACCAGCAGAACTAGAACAAACATGAACTCATAGAAACTCTGTGTGTGTTTGAGTCTGTGTAAATGTGACAAAACATGCAAAAACAAACATTTTCCCAAAGAATCACCAGTGATGTCATGAGATTGACGCGTACGCGGATAAAAGGGATAAAAGAAAAGTAACAGCTCAACGTAGCCTAATGTAGCGGAGTAAGAGGAACAGTTTCTCCTTCACAAATCTACTCAAGTAAAAGTACAAAGTATAGTGATTCAAAACTACTCCTAAAAGTACAACATTTCCCAAAACTTACTCAAGTAAATGTAACAGAGTAAATGTAACTCGTTACTACCCACCTCTGTCTGTCTCTCTGCCATGATTTATTCTAACATGTGCTGTTGACCACATATTAATTGGCTCAACATATAAATGTTACTTTTTCTTCCCCGTCTGGATTATCTCAGTAACATAAACCCAGAAAACGGCCTTAACTGGGATATAACTGGCCTGAACACGACTAACACCTCTGCAGATTATCATCTAATTGCCAAAATAACAGACAACACTTCATCGCTGAGGAAAGACAGAAAGCCTGCCAGGTTTTTGTTTGGATATTTACCAACTTGCCTTCATATTCCATCAGTGAAAAAACACAAGCGATGCCTGATCCAGGTACGACACAAAACTGTGGGAGGAATTTCAATGATCATAATCTCTGTGATTT